>NC_044503.1:29839483-30126983 GCF_902362185.1 Chanos chanos | reverse complement strand
TAAGCTGTGGGACACACTCAGATGCTCAGTGAATCCATATGGTCTTTTCATTGTGCCGTCAGTTCAGAAGGGACAATGGGAATAAAGTGTTTAATGTGAGTTAGATGGGTGAAAGAAGCACAGAGGATTTGGCGTTGAATGTTTGGAGTGTCAGAACTTAGAAATGATGTCTTAATGATGTCTTACGCTGTTACAATCACACGGTAAGTTATGTTACAGATGTGTCATTATAATCTCTCTCTCTCTCTCTCCCTCTCTCTCTCTCTCTCTCTCTCTCTCTCTCAGATATCTACTCTACAGGACACTCCAGAGTTGCTGGGTTTTCTGCGGAACACTAGTGGTCCGACTCGCCACAGAAGATCTGTGATTACACGTCAGGGTTACAGCAGCAAAACACTGGTACACACACACATACACACACACACACACACACACACACGCCAATCGCAATAAACTTACACAAAAACACACACCCTGACACAGAAACACAAAACGTCGACAAGTACATACTCTCATGCAAACATACAAACGCAACGCACAGTACACACACATGAGAACTTGAATCTCTCTCTGTCTCTCTCTCTCTTTCTCCCTCTCTCGCTCTCAAACACGCACACACGCACGCACACACACACACGCACACACACACTCTTATCTGTGAGTGTGATGGAACAGTTACATAAGGATGACACACAGAGAAGCTGAGTTCAGGTTGACTGACATTATGGTGACCCACAGTAACCTGTTAGGCTCAGTTCACCTGTAAATCTCCAAACTGGACATTCATATCATTCACACCAGCCAGTAATGAGCTCCTTCTGTAGGGAGCCTGTCTGTGTATGAGTGTGTGTGTGTGTGTGTGTGCGTGTGTGTGCGCGCGTGTGTTCGCACCACCTGTTCTTAATTAAGACACTGTTCGTCACACAACACCAGATAAGACTGAGACAGAGGTCACACACACACACACACACACACACAATACATGTAGTATATCTATATATTACATTACATGCCCATGTCCATGCTTACAGAACCTCCACACACACTCAGATACGATTTCCTGACCTCTCAGAAACCACTAGACAAGAAATCTCTTTGTTCTCTATATCCAAGAAAGAATATTTCAATCGTATTCAAGCAATCATTTCATTATTTAATGCGCTTATCTGAGACATAGCCATGAGAATTCAGACGATAATTTTGTAATGGACAGAGAGAGAGTGAGAGACAGAGAGAGAGGGAGAGAGAGAGAGAGAGAGAGAGAAGAAATAGACCGAGAGAGGAAGGGAGAGAGACAATGCTATTGCACTTTTAAATGACTGTTTGAGTTGATACGTCTGAAATGTTTGAAACAGACCATGTGTGTTAGTTCGGTCTGAGTGTGTGTGTAGATATCCTTGATTATCTTAAGTTGTTTATTTATTTGTTTGTTTCCCTGGAATAACTGGTGGGTGGTCAGACGATGGAATCAGTCAGGATGTGGTAAAGTCTGATTAGACCTAAACTTTGCATATTTCAACACATCTGCACCCCCCCCCCCTCTCTCTCTCTCTCTCTCTCTCTCTCTCTCTCCTTTCTCTCTCTCCCTCTCTCTCTCTCTCTCCCTCTCTCTCTCTCTCTCTTTTTCTCTCTCTCATTAGAATTGCACTAATATAAACTGCCTGATGCTGGAGTGCATTGTGGGTCGTTTGGATCGAGGACAAAGTGCAGTCGTTAAAATTCGCTCGCGTCTGTGGGCACACACCTTTCTTCAGGTAAGGCCTACGCATACACTCATACATGCTAACACACACACACACACACACACACTCACACAGAAACAATACTGCTCTACAGTTCATTCCAGTAATGTGTCGTTGGCAGGAGACTTAGCATATACTTTTGCAAAAGATATATAAAGATATGGAGATATATTTTATATATATATATATATATAAAATACCTATACTACCAGGGTTCAAAGTTACAAGATGTTGCAAATTTATCCAGGCTTTTAAAGTTTGTGAGAAAAAACAGAGCTAAAGTGGGAAAAATGGTTCTTAAAAGGTAAAAGTTAATTAAAATCGTTGAATCACCAGATAAAAAGGAGAAAAGGTGATGAAATCTGAAAATATAATTTGAAGGATAGCGCACACACCGTTTGCTTTAGTCAGAGTGAATGTCTTAGGATATCGTCTGTCTGCGTTACAGCGCTTTCCCGATGTTATCTTGATGTTATCTTGACGTTATCTCTGACGTGGTCCAGTGCTAAGCCACGGGTCAGATTTTCACTCTTTAAATCAGTTCATAGTGAAAAGGGCTTATCATTAGCTGTATATCCCTGTCGGAACGCCGGGAATGCAAAGAAACCATTCCCGTCTGTGTTTTCCTGAGAACCTCTTCTCTTCTCTTCTCTTCTCTTCTCTTCTCTTCTCTTCTCTTCTCTTCTCTTCTCTTCTCTTCTCTTCTCTTCTCTTCTCTTCTCTTCTCTTCTCTCTGTAGCACAGAAACCCCTGAGTAGAAGATTATGCTGTATATATGTAATGTCAGTATAAACAGTGTTTTTTGGAGAATTTCACAACCGATATCTCATTGGTGGTTCAACCCCACATCCAGCACATCCACCAACTGTAAGACAGGGGTCTCTCAGGTCTGGTCCTGGAGTCTGCCCTTCACTTCGCAGGGACTGATTTTTTACCTTGAAAACAGGTGTGTGCATTCTTCGACCAATCAGAGACCCACGTGCGGGTTTGCTGACAGGAAAACCAGCAGCACATTGGCCCTCAAGGACTAGGTCTGAGTTAGATTTGTTTTGGAGGAGAACACGGCCCAGCTGCACGCGTGCGACACGGTCATTCAGGCAACACGCCTCTCCGGGTTTGGCGGGGCGGATGATGTCACGGACGTGCTCTCGGCGCTTTTTTCTCCGTCAGCGGGCGCGTTAAGAGGCGAAGAATTCAAAACGAAAGTTCACTCGCCTCAGACGCTTGAGTCATACGCTTTTGTGACCTTTGAACCTTGTCAGGATGAAAACTCTTTTCATCAAATCTCCGGAGGAAATCTGAGCAGAAAGCTAAGACTAACCTGTCGTCTGTAAGGTGTGTGTGTGTGTGTGTGTGTGTAGTGTGTGTGAGTGTGTGAGTGTGTATGATGGATCATGGGTAAGAGGAAGTGCTTAAGTCTTTGTTTTGCTGCTCTTTTGACTGTCTCTTATTGCTGAACCTCATCCATACTGAACCCATTACAACCCAACACCCTTACGAATGTTACCATATGCGTTGCGTTAACGTTAATCTGACGTTTTTTCCCTCTACGGCCCGTGTCCTGCGTCCTCTCAAACACTGGCATGTGTGTTGTCTTGAACATTAATTGAGCGTTTTTTTTTTTTTTCTGCCCTCTACCCTGAACCCTCCTAAACGTTGGCCTTCTAATGTGCCACTAACGTTAATCTAACGTTTTCCTTTCTCAGAGGCGGAACGATCACTACGTTCTGAACTCCACCGTGGCCTTCGTGGTGACGGCTATGCCTTACCGAATCAAACCGCACTCTCTCCCACAGCAAACCAAATCAGTGAGTCACCGTCCGTGTGTGTGTGTGTTTGAGAGAGAGAGAGAGAATGAAAGAGAGAGAGGGAGAGAGAGAGAGAGGCTGTTTGGAAGCAGAGGAAAAGAGGGAGACTGAGTGGAGGACAAGAGAGAGAGAGAGAGAGAGAGAGAATGAAAGAGAGAGAGAGAGAGAGAGAGAGAGAGAGAGGCTGTTAGGAAGCAGAGGAAAAGAGGGAGACTGAGTGGAGAGTGAGAAAGAGGGAAGAAAAAGGAGGAATTTGGGAATTTGGCGGGTAGAGCTAATATAAACATCTGATGTGAGTGAGCAAAGGCTCGGGGGGGTTAAGGTAGAGTGGGGGTTGTAGAGGATGAATTCCCAACTCCTCATTCATCAGAGATAACATGGGAATATTTTAATGAGATCAAATATTTTATATCAATACAAACATTAGACTGTGTGTGTGTGTGTGTGTGTGTGTGTTTGTGTCTGTGCAGTTGTTTGCTTTTACTGAACTTTTATTGCAAATAGGATTTTTTTGTCATTTATATTTCTGTAGAAAAAAATTCTGTAGAAAAAGTATTTCTAACTTTCTCTCTCTCTCTCCCTCTCTCTCTCTGTACAGATTGGTACATTTGTGGTGTGGGCGATTCCGGATGTTTCTTTTGCCATTCCTCTGTGGGTGATCGTTCTGGCCATACTGCTGGGGCTACTGGTCCTAGCCATGCTCACGCTAGCAATGTGGAAGGTAACAAACACACACACACACACACACACACACACACACACACACACACACATTCACACACAGGCTTGGTTTGGCCTCTTTACATTTGGCTAGGATTAAATTTGGCCCGTCATATGTAAATGGACCACCATTCCACAAAGGACCCTAGACCAGGGGCAAAACACATGCTCTCCAACTGTGTGTGTGTATGAGTGTGTGAGTGCCTGTGCGTGTGTGTGTGTGTGTTGCAAATGAACAGTTAGCCCAAATGTTCTTTGCGCAACATACTCTCTGCTTCAGTGCAAAAGCAAAACAAAGGAACTGTAGGGGGTAGACAGAGATGACAGAGACAGATAAAATGATTGGAGGAGAAGGAGAGATGACAAAGACAGATAAAATGATTGGAGGAGAAGGAGAGATGACAAAGACAGATAAAATGATTGGAGGAGAAGGAGAGATGACAAAGACAGATAAAATGATTGGAGGAGAAGGAGAGGAAAGTGCGGAGAAGGCAGAAAATACAAACTGCTGAAAGATCGAGTAAAGAAAGGAGGAGACTGGGGGATCGTGAATGAAGAATTGTTTAAATGAGATTAAAAGAGAGAGAGAGAGGGACGGAGAGAGAGAGAGAGAGAGAGAGAGAGTGAGTGAGTGAGAGAGAGTGAGAGAGAGAGAGAGTGAGTGAGTGAGAGTGAGTGAGAGAGGGAGAAAGAGAGAGAAAGAGAGAGAGAGAGAGAGAGAGAGAGAGAGAAGTGTCCAGTTACACATGAAGTATAAATGAGTCATGTTGATGTTATCAGTGTTCCGTCTGCCCATAATGTTGTCGGCCTCTTGATTGGATCACAGTGGGAGGGCTTTGCCCTAATTGGTCATGTCGTGACTCACACGCAAATGCACACACTTACCTTATTCAACGACAAAATGAGTTAATTAAGAACCTCATGCTATGAGTAGTTATTGTGTATGTCAGCTTGCCTTTTTAAAGAGGGAAGGAAGGAAAGAAAGAAAAGAAAGAAAGAAAGAAAGAAAGAAAGAAAGAAAGAAAGAAAGAAAGAAAGAAAGAAAAGAAAGACAGAAAAAAGAGCCCCAAACGACTGATCTGATTTGTTATCTATTAGATATTTTATTAGACATATGGAAGAGAGGGCTTTGCCTTCCGTGCTAATATGTGAAGGGGGAAAAAATGCCTGTGTTCATTCCGGATACTTTTTGATAAAATATCGCCCTCTTCTGGTCATGCAGTAGTATTATCAGAAAAGTTCGATAAAATTCCTGACTGTTCAGTCAATCTGCAGGCTTAGAGTCTTAGCCAATAAAATGCATCCCCAGAGACTTTTAAACCAGTAAGGTTTCGCTTAAGGAGGTCCTTTGGCAATCACATTCCACTCTATCTCTGCTTTTACTTTTGGGCCAATCACATTCCAGCACTCTGAATCCAGGCCAGTGAAAATTCTTGTACTGGATATGTTCCAGTGTTCCAGATACTTTAAAAAAAAAACAAAAAAAACAACTTCTATTAGTTATTTACCTGAATGAAAAAAGTGACTTGAAGCAAAGCCCTTTTCAGCCTCAGAGATATGATCTCCTCGACACCTCCTCACTTTCGTACACTCCTCTCCATTTTCTCCTCTTCACTCAGTGCGGTTTCTTCGACCGAGCGCGTCCGCCGAAAGACGATGACGTGTCGGACCGGGAGCAGCTGACGGGAGGAGAAAAATCCACAGAGGCGTGAGAAAGAGAACAGAACTACAGAGATACACAAAGAGACTGAGAGAAACTTCTGGAAGCGACCCGACCAGCAAACAGTGGGATAGAAGATTTGAGGGGGAGCCTGAGATTATGTTTAAGGGGCTTAACCCCCCCACCCCCTGACCACCACCCCACCCTGCAAACTCAGAACTCTCCTCAGATGAACTAGTGCTTCCACGCAACACTGTGAGGCTAGAAGCTTCATCACAGTGCAAAATACAAAATAAAGAAAGATACTTTATTTAATATGCAGAGAATAAGAGAGAGAGAGAGAGACACTCTGAAGATTTTTGTTTCATCATCCTCCACAACGGAATTATAGCAACAGAGAACTGTATTAAAACTTCAACATATATGGAGCAATCTCTTCCATACGGTTTCTGTGTTGTCACAAAATAGGCGAAGCTCATCTCCGTCCATTCCGGGAGACACTGTGACAGGGGAAAAGTGTCTTTTTGAATCAAAACTGTAGCTCTATGCAGAATTCACTCCTGTGGATCTGAATAGGTTGCCGTGGCGACCACGGAACGTTAGTAACTTTGTTTTGGAGATCCCTAACGCCATCAGTTCTGCAGATTTATGACATCACGCTATGACATCATTCCCCTGTGCTGGATTCTCTCAAACAGTTCTGGAAACACAGCGATCGAACGTTGGACTCGTAACAGAAAAAGGTACCTTTTGAACAAGGTGTTGTACGAACGTAAACGTGCTTTAGAGTCTAAAGAAAAAGTGTATGAATGGGTGTGATAATACCATAGTGGCCTTTTAAGATCTTCATTCTGAATCTCAACCGTGACTCAGGAGTCATCTTAGCGTTGCACACGTTTGTTCATTCACTCACATTTACACACACACACACACACACACACACACACACACAGATAGAGGGAACACAACACTGAAATGATTGCTTATATTTTGAGGTTGATTATTGAATTCAGTAGAGGGTGTGTAGTTCTTACAGGAATGGCTGTGCTTTGTAATGTATTCCCAATACAACAAAACTGAAAACAACAACAGAGTCCCGAATGGAGTTTTCCACGAGATTTTATAATAAACCGTTAAAAAAAAAATACCCGTAATAATAAACACACCACAACCTATCATAACTACATTTTCATCCATAGACGGAGACTCCTCGCAATTTAAATATTTAAACATTTCAAAAGTTGTTCCCCACTCCACTGTCCTAAATCCAACTCCAGTATCTATTTCAACACTTATAGTTGTGTTTCAAACGAAACAGTTAGTTGTTCATTTTCTTCTTTTTTTTTTTTTTTTTTTTTGTACTCTGGTAGTCTATAGATATAAATATTATAAGTGAACGAACAGAAATCAAGACCAATGGACTTGTTAGGTTTTATGAATTGATGGAAAAGAAAATATGAATTGATAAAAAAAAAAGAGAAAAAAAAAATCATGTTATGTGCAATATTCTGATGTTTTGTGAGTTGCAGAAGCATGTAAACACTGGCTCTATTTTATTTGAACCTGGGGTTCAGGTCTTTTGTTTATGTATATAGAGTTTAGAGAAAAGTGTTTTTTGGGGGTTTTTTTGGGGGGGGGGGGGGGGGGGGGGTTTGCGCTCTGAGGGCAGATTGAAATGTTCTGTCGCAGATTTAATAAGAAGGGAATGACGTCTGATTATATATCTTTCACTTCCATCCCGCGCACACTCCAGTCCTGCGATGATACTGATTGGTTAGGCTCAACGACATGATAACAAGAGAGAGAGAGAGAGAGAGAGCGGGGGGGGGGGGGGGGGGGGGGCGGTTGGTTTGAGAGATGAGTATGTTTTTTTTTCTCTCTGTGTTAAAATTCTGGAATCTTCTGGTCAGAGGTCAAGGTCATCCCCCTCACATTGCCATAATAGGTTACTGGAGGGTGAAGGTCAAGTTATGATTCCTGTGTCAATGACTGTAAACTTTGATTGTTGATTTTGCACAGGTGTGTCTGTCTTATTTTCATGACTGACATTTTGCCTGTAAACGAAGCGAGTGTTAGCCTTTTCTGACAGTAAAAATGAAGAAAAAATGGAAGGATTAAAATTGTTCATTCCTCAGAAACTGTGCTACATGTTCTGGACCAATCAAATGCCTGTAAACATTTCAGTTCTGTTTGACGAAAGTTTTACTGCCCGTCATATTCATTTAAATACAGCTGTTTAGAGTTTTCACAGTCTAAACAATACTGTCATTTTGTTTGATTTTTTTTTTTTTTTTTTTAATTATGCCCGTTCTTTCATTTTGTATTATATGTAAAAACAATGAAAACTGAATAAAATGTTCCCTTTTGAATTTCAATCATATTCACGCAGTTTATTGATTTGATTTGATATGGATTACTTAAGGGCAGTACTGAAAGTTCGCTCTCTGTCTTTTCGGAATGAAAAACAAAATTGAATTATTGAAAAAAAAAAAGTTTTGACATGACCGTGTTTTTAGAATTTTTGAAGACAAAAAAAAAAATTGTACCAGGATGAGTTTGACGCTGCGCCCCAATTTGAGTATGGGGTTTTGGTCGTGTTCCAGAAGGTTCTTCCGGATAGGGTGGTGTCCCGATCATCGCACCTGAGTGACTCTTAACGTCAGTGGACCTCCAGAATTGCGCTTGAATCCACTGAAACAACGTGGGCATTGCCATGCGCTTTGTTTCCATGGAGACGCCTCTAAACTGTCATGTGCACCACTGTAGCAGTTCCTCTGCCGCCCACAATCACACAAGTTGGCGTGTTAACTCTGATACTCTGTAAGAGACATATTTTCATATTGTGACTTGAATTACTTACATACAGATAACTTTAATAATCAAACTTCACACTTTTAGCAAGTCCCGCTTACAGGGGTTAATCTCTACTATTTACTGTGTAACGTTGTCATTAGTGTAAATACAGATGACTGTCTACAGGAGGAGAGTGGTAACGAGATGATCCGTGGTCAGGCGCTCAGAACACACTCCCTTAGGCTTGACAGAAACATAAATATTGTTATTTACTGTCATGTCTGAAATGTGATGATTTGTCACTTGTTCAAACCCTGACCAGCTGCTCATTACCACGTTTATTTTTTAAATCTTGTTTTTCAACTCTGGTAGAAATGTGCAGCTCATCCTAAGTATAATTTATCTAAAAAAGTATTTTTGAAGTCAGCAAGAGATGCACAGTACCTCAACAGAAACAATGTGTATTCTTAACTAAAGAGCCTACTTAGCTTGACAAATATTTGAAGGTACTTTTCACCGGTCCAGTTCAGGTAGGTTTACCATAGTAACACGGTGTCTCTTAAGGCCTGCGCTATTTCCAGAGATGGCAAAAGTGAAAGTAAAAGTAAAAGTAAAAATAAAAGTCTTGCTAAAAAAAGAAAAAAAAAAAAGTTCTCAAAGTAGAGTTAAATTGACGACCGTTTTTGTAAATTGTAAGTGTAGTTTGGGATATTTGAACTCTTCTTAGAGTTTTTTTATTTTTTTATTTTTAGCAAAAGCATTTCTACTGTTACTTTTGCAGTCATCCGGTAACTGCACACACACCCCATCAGTGGTGTGAGACCCTGAAGTGCAATGACAGAGAGTGGACCAGAAACATTCCATTACACAGTCTACACAGACTGTTACCCTCTGGTTGGCATGGCGACGTTATCAGCCATAACAGAAACTTGATGTTATGTGGTGTGTTCGGTAATGAGTATGCCTCTAGTGAGAAGTGCTGGAGTGATATTCCATTGCTTTGAAAAGTTGAAAAGACAAACGCCGACTTGGTGCAGTGTCTTGCCGTTGCCGGGAGCTGTTAGTCTGTCACAGGGAGCGGAGGTAAAACTTTCCATTACGTGACTGCGGTCACTGTCACGGAGACCAGGTAGTTTTGCATGGATATTGTTTTGTGTTTTGTTTTGTTTCATTTGCACTACCCTCATACATATGCACATTACCATTGTACATGTACATTCTGTTACTTAATGCACATTACTGTTGTCTGCACTACCCACATATGTGACGTACATTACTGTTATATTGTGTGCTCTGGTCTGTAAATATGTCATTGTCTGTATATGACTGTAGTACTAGAGAGACACCATTCCAGTTCTGGAACAACAGAGAACAGTGGTATCCTGACACACCACACACACAGTTGGAGAAAATCATCAAGAGACAAATTGCAGTCTGACCTCTATCACTCTGTCGTTCTTAATGATAAAATTATAACCTCCGAATCAAGTACAAATACACATACAATATCCGCTATTTCAGTCTACTATAGACTTTTCTCCATTATAAAGAGTCTGTAAATTACTCAGGATATTACGTTCCATTCACTCTGATTAGAACAAAGTTGAGTTCTGTCTTGTTTGTGAAAAATAACAAGGTTTAAATCAACCACAGCTGGGAATAGCCAGTTAAAATACAATATCTAATATGGACATGAATCAGCAAACCCCAAAAGTATTGCATCAAATTAATCACAATTACAGTCAAAGGATGCATGGCAATAACAGTGAGATTACTTTTGATCAAAAGACAATTATGTGGTCACTGTTTCTCCAGTCTTTAAAACTCCTGTCAAATGTGCTTCAACAATCACTATACATCCATTACATGCCACTGTTTTTGTTCAGTTCTCCTTTTCACAAGAATTTTACAGATGTCAATTTTTTTAACAATGTTATGTGAAATATGTTGCAAATGTTTGAGGTTACGCCTTTGGTTAGGGTGAAGAATATCATCTTTGTAATGATTCACCTCACCATAGGAGTGTCACATGATTTTTAATCAGGAATGTCATGATTTACGTAAAATTCGAACGTGTGTTAAGTCTTCTGGGCCCTGTTTCAGAAAGCGGGTTTAGTGAAAACTGTCAGAAATGTGACTCTAGCACTGAAACGTTTACTGTACGCTTTTGTGGCGTTCCAAGTCACAGACCCACAAGACTTGTGAAAGAAGAATTCCACAGAATTGCAGGTATGAGTCTCAGCAATAATTAATTTGTTTAGTATGAAGCTTTGAACCTCGAAGCACTAATCAGTTAATCTGAAATATTGTAGGGTTTCCGGGTTTGATTGTCTGCATAGATGGCACTCATATTCCTGTCACAGCTCCTTCAGTAAATGAAAAACATTATGTGAGTAGGAAGACTTTCCACAACATTATTGTACAGGTAGGCCTAAATAGTAGCCTTTAGCAATCCAAATGAAAGATACTTCACAATACAGCTACTGATTACAGTTGTGCACTGTGAGGATCATATGCGACGCAGCATCAGCAACGTGGAAGCAAAGTGGCTTGGATCTGTGCATGACTCGCGAATCTTTCGTAAATGAACACCGAGCGCTAGATTTGCCCATGGTGAGTTTAAAGCGGGTCTAGTGCAGCGTGTGATGCGGCGCTGTTTGAAGAAGTTGTTGCAAGTTACAGATTGCAGGTGGTGTGTGACGTCATAATGTGCTGGCGCAAGTCAGGGACGGTGTGGCCGGTATTTATACGCGCGTCTGTGCCGGTGCGCTCTTAAAGCGAGGCAGGAGTCGGAAGGCAAACGGTGGAGTCTTTGTTCATCTTCAAATAGCGCTTATGCCGCCGAAGATTTCGCTTACGGCCATACCACCCTGAGCACGCCCGATCTCGTCTGATCTCGGAAGCTAAGCAGGGTCGGGCCTGGTTAGTACTTGGATGGGAGACCGCCTGGGAATACCAGGTGCTGTAAGCTTTTCTCTTTTTTTCCTTCTTTCTCTCTTTCTCTCTGTCCCTTCTTTGTTTTTCCTCGGCTCTCTGCTGGCAATCCTGCTGATTTTCATGTCGTCCTTTTTATTCTCTCTCTCTCTCTCTCTCTCTCTCTCTCTCTCTCTCCCTCCCTCCCTCCCTCTCTCTCTTTCTGTCTGTCCCTCTGCCTGACGACAACGAAGTATATCTGTAGCATGGAAATAATTTCTTGCTTTGGAAGAACACCTGTTTGATTGCATTGCCTAATGCTGTATTCCTTTATGTTGCCATATGAAGTGTTCTGTGATGTTTAGCCCCGTTGAAGGAGTTGGATGGGGCTGTTTGCGCCGAGAGAGCAGAGGAAAGAGCAAAGGAGCGAGATGAATTACATTGTTGTTTTATGGAGACAGTAATCACAAAAACCCCCAAAATGATATGGTATCCTGTTTAAAGCGGGTGTAGTGCAGCGTGTGAGGCGGCGCTGTTTGAAGAAGTTGTTGCAGGTTGTAGGTTGCAGGTTACAGGTGCTGTGTGACGTCATAATGTGCTGGCGCAAGTCAGGGTCGGTGTGGCCGGTATTTCGCCGCGCGTCTGTGCCGGTGCGCTCTTAAAGCGAGGCAGGAGTCGGAAGGCAAACGGTGGAGTCTTTGTTCATCTTCAAATAGCGCTTATGCCGCCGCAGCTTTCGCTTACGGCCATACCACCCTGAGCACGCCCGATCTCGTCTGATCTCGGAAGTTAAGCAGGGTCGGGCCTGGTTAGTACTTGGATTGGAGACCGCCTGGGAATACCAGGTGCTGTAAGCTTTTCTCTTTTTTTCTTCTTTCTCTTTGTCCCTTCTTTGTTTTTCCTCGGCTCTCTGCTGGCAATCCTGCTGATTTTCATTTCGTCCTTTTTACTCTCTCTCTCTCTCTTTCTCTCTCTCTCATTCACTCTCTCTCTCCCTCCCTCTCTCTCTCTTTCTCTCTGTCTCTCTGTCTGACGACAACGAAGCATATCTGTGGCATGGAAATAATTTCTTGCTTTGGAAGAAGACCTGTTTGATTGCATTGCCTAATGCTGTATTCCATTATGTTGCCATATGGAAAGTGGAAAGAGTAAAGGAGTGAGATGAATTACATTGTTGTTTTATGGAGAGAGTGGTCACAAAAAAAATATGGTATCTTCTTTAAATATTTATTTAGCTATATCCTATTATAATCGATATTTAATCTACTGTAACTTAAAATTTATTCTGTATCCTGGGATTATCATAAGAGAGTTCGATGGTTACCTGGTCAGTGACAGAGGGTACCCCCACCAGCCCTATTTGTTAACCCCTTACCCTGATCCTGAGCCAGGCCCACAGCAATGTTATGACTTGGCTCACTGCAGGACACAAGCCAAGGTAGATGGCATGTGACATTATTGTGGCATGTGTGATTCTCCACAATATTGCCACAATTAGAGAAGAACAAATGTCCTACTCAACTCCTCGATGATCCTGATAACGATCCTGACCACCCCACTGATGCACAAGATGGAAGAGCGGTCAGAGACACAACACGCCACCATCAGTTCTGATTGACCCATCACCTCCCCAGTGTCAAATAAAGACAGTGTGCCTTTCTGTTTATGAAGTCTGCTTTATTTCTTGCAAGTACAAATGCAGTACAGTATTTAATATTTTTTATGTTGTTCAGACAAGTAACATCATCCACCTGTGGGCACCTCATCCACCTTGAACTGATGTTCAAGCAGTTGTATTTCTATTTTTGTCTTTTCCATCTGCAGCCCAGTGTGGCCCATTTCTAAATTAGATTTTTCAGTTTGTTTCTTTAAAGTACACCCTGTACAGCTGTTTCACAGAGAGCTGTAGGGACCCAAAAAATGACAGTGAAGTTCACAGTGCCAGGTCTGCTTAGTTTCACTATAATTCATGGGCCAACGCTGAACATCTTATTGAGGTATGTTGTGCTGTTGATGTGGATGGACCCTCTCCCTCATTGTATTTTCCAGCATTGCTCTGTCAGAGAGAGAGAAGGTGCAAGTTTTATTCTGATACAACACTGTCATCAACTGTTAGATGTTATTTTTAAGGTGTAAAGTTCAACAGGCCTCTCTGTATCTTCCTTCTCTGTGGCAGCAGACAAGGTGTCTCCATCATCCTCCTGTAATGCAAATGAACCATTTTTGTGTTCTACTACTATAACCCTTTCTGAAAAATCTGTGGAGTGTTGAGAGCGCTTACAGCTGCATGGAGGTCTGATATGGCAGAGACAGATTACACCATCAGTATCTGGTAGAAGATGAAGATTAGACAGTTAAATTGTAACTCTACCCAGAAAAGTGCCCCCACCTAACTTGAATTTTTACAACAGTGTGCAGGCCACATCACAGTTTTTCAAATATATATCTATGAGTCACCTTGAAATAGATTATGATGTCTGAAGGACAACTAAGAATCTGAAAAGTAACAAAGAATTGTACCGGCACAAGAAAATCAGTGTGCCAAGTTGTGTGTAAAAAACACCACAGTTGACTGTAATGAAATTATACCTTACCTGTTTGAACTATAGTTTTATATTTAATCTAACTTTGCTGCCAAGTACGTTTTGTGCCTGTTGGGTTGCACCTGCGTAAATATTAAACGCGAGCGCGCACGCACCCACACACACACACACACACACACACACACAGAGGTATATCAGGGTTTTCGCTAGGATTTTTTTTCCTTCTTTTTTGTCAGTCCAGTGTCCGGAAAGAATTTATTTTACAAGACAAATCTTTCACTTTTCAGTAAGTCTGTGTAAAGCGCAAATATAAATAATAATGTACACCTGGGTTGACGAAAGAATGACAGCGAACTAAAATCAGCTCGAAAATGTAATTAACAGTGACGACTGAGCAAAACGAACAGTAACGACTGAGCAAAACCGCAACATTAGCCGCTAAAATCTGTAACATCTGAAAGTCCTGTCTATATGTTGAATAAGTGGAACACTCGAGATAAAACTTTTCTTCTCTGTCAATAAATACTCACGCATTGACTCGGTCAGCAATCTGCCACACCAGCTCACGTTCTTTTGCTGCTGCTGCTACCGTATTGCTTTTTTCTTAAAGATATACTCATGCAGAATTCTGCATACGCATTTATTAATACTTATAACTCCACTGGGGAGAAATAGGAGGCGGAGCCATTTAACTCCTGTAGCCATGATGAATCATGTTATCTGCGTTTCACTGATGAGGGCTTTTTATCTCTTCACGCACGTGCTTTACTTAGGGTTAACTTAACTCAGAGCTCATTGAACTAATTTTTATCACTTGTTCTGAAACGCAAAACTTTGAGTTGAAAAGCTCAGAGTTAGTCAACAGACAGCTCAGGTTTAAACCCAGAGTTTGTTAAACCCACTTTCTAAAACAAGCCCCTGATCCTCTAGGGGGAGAATTAGATAGTTTAAAACACAGGAACCAATCAGAATCCTTCATCTGAAACACCACCCTCTGAGGAGGAAGTAAGTCAGGAAGTGTCATTTCGCTTGAAATGCAAGAGGAGGTCGACCTGACAGAGTAAACCAAATTTATGTTAGAGTTTATTTATTGTTAAACAAATGACTATAAAGACTTTATAAAGTTTCCAGATCAGAGCAAGCTACGGATAAAAAACAGAAATTAAAGTTAATTTGCGGTTTGTTTTCTAATCGATAATCAGAAAGTGAAAGTAAGGTTGAAATACGAGGAGTCATTCTGAGAGTGGATCTGTTAAAACATGGCTTCGTCAGAGGAGGATTTCTCCTGTCCTGTGTGCTTTGACATTTTTAAGGATCCTGTTCTCCTGTCCTGTAGTCACAGTGTGTGTAAAGTCTGTCTGCAGCAGTTCTGGGAAAAGAAAGGAACACGGGAGTGTCCAGTTTGTAGGAGACGATCATCAAAATCTGAGCCTCCTGCTAACCTTGTGCTAAAGAACCTGTGTGAGGCTTTTTTAGCAGGAAAAATTGGAAAAACTTCATCAGGGTCCGAGGAGTTTTGCAGTCTGCACAATGAAAAACTCAAACTCTTCTGTCTGGAGGATAAACAGCCTGTGTGTGTGGTGTGTCAGACTTCAAAAAAACACAAAAACCATGAATTCTGTCCAGTCGATGAAGCTGCACATGATAGCAGGGTAAGACAAATACTGTGGTCATTAAACACCATGCTGATTTTTTTATTTTTTTTATTTTTTCACAGTTACGTTAAATATATATATATTTATTCTAAAAGGCACTGTAAAATTGGGAAAATAACATCTGTACATAAAGAATATTGATATACTGTTTAGTACAATACTTTAAAATTTGTGGAACAATGAGATCAACACACTTAGGGTATTATGTAGTATCACGATTCTAAGTGTTGTATTTTGTCTGATATATCATATGAAATAGTAAAATTAGTAGTGATAACATTCAGAGAATCAAGTCAGTCTACTTTTGACGACACATAGCAGTAAAAGGCAAGAAACAATATGTGTGTGTGCGTGCGTGTGTGTGTGCCTATGTGTGTGTGTGGGTCTCTGATCTTGAACAGAATCCAAATGAAAACCAGAGACGTTCTCTGAAAATCTACTTATTTATTTCAGGAGGAACTGAAGACTGCACTGAAGCCCTTACAGGAGAAACTGGAGAACTTTAAAAAAGCCAAAGTGACCTGTGATAAAACAGCAAAACACATTAAGGTGAGAATAATTGTTACAAATCATACAGTTTCATATAAAATATTAATTCGCTAAAAATTCTACAATGCTTATATGACACAGAACAATAATTATGTTTTACAAAATCAAATTAAATAAATCAGCAGACCACATCACAGTGACAATATTAATAAATTCAAACAGTGTACAGTTATATTAACAATGTTTTAATGTTTCTCATTTCAGACTCAGGCTAAACAC
Organism: Chanos chanos; assembly: GCF_902362185.1. Classification (NCBI taxonomy): domain Eukaryota; kingdom Metazoa; phylum Chordata; class Actinopteri; order Gonorynchiformes; family Chanidae; genus Chanos; species Chanos chanos. Next base: position 30,110,381 of record NC_044503.1, on the reverse strand, counting down.
AAAGAGACACAGATTAAGGAGGAGTTTGAGAAACTTCACCAGTTTCTACGAGATGAAGAGACGGTCAGGATAACTGCACTGAGAGAGGAAGAGGAGCAGAAGAGTCAGATGATGAAGGTGAAGATTGAGGAGATGAGTAGAGAGATTAGTAGTATATATCCTACACTTTCTGTCAAACTGTCAATCAAAATGATTGATGAGCTCTGTTGATCGATAACCCCACCTCCCTCCCTCTCTCCCTCCCTCCCTCCCTCCTTTCCCGTCCTGTCAGGGGTCTGTATGATTGACAGGCACATGTGAGGAAAACACTGTTTGTATGGCTACAGGCGTGTTGTGTGACAGGGGCGGGTGTGGTTGACAAGAGGGTGGTCAGGATATGTGATGGTCGGTGCTGTTGAATATAAACGTGTTTGACCGGGGGTGATCGTTCCGTTCACGTGTTTGTGTACAAGACAAAGTCTATCTCGTGATCTGATTAAACATGTCTCCATCTACGGTGACAAATAGTGTAAAGAGAGTCCCTCTCAGCGCAATTACTGCTACTTATGCTAACGACGAAAACGCATTAGCACCAAGAAAGAAGAAGAGATCTGAGAGTTTAATTCATTTTCTTCAGAATGAGAAGGAAAAGTTGGAATACGAATGGCCGTTGTCTGACGGTCGTGTTGGCGGATATGTGTTTGACAAAGTCGCACGTTCGGTGAAGCTGTACACTATCGAATCTGGGGAACGTTTACGGAGGACGTGACACACATATCATTCCCTGCGAAAGACTGGCGTTTGTTTAGAAACAAAGTGTGGAGAGACCTTGAAGTCCCTGGTCTGGATCGCATCTACAGCGCGGTGTGGAATAGCGTCACACCGAACCTAAGCTACTACATATTCGCTAATCGTCATGAAAAAGATCCTGATGATTACATTTATATGTGCTGTAGCGAATACACGATTACGAAAGGGGGTGAACATATAGATATTGAGCGGATCGTGCACGGCCTGAAAGTGATATTTCTTTGGAAGGACATGACCGCTCTACACGCGGTTTTCAAGAAGATAGACGGTTTGTTTAAATGGTGCGAGGCGTTGGACAGATACCAAGACATCAAAGTAAATCTTTTTCAGGCTTGGGGGTCCGACAGCGAGTGTGACTGTGGGATGGTCCATTCGGAATCACCACCCATTCTCTACAAGCATTAAAAAGGTCGGCGCGCCCCAGACAGTCACCATCTCAAACACTTGACACGCGGACTAAACATGTCGCTGGTAAATGACACCGCAATACCTGAAGACAACAATTGGCTTGACACAGTTTGCGAGAATCTAGGGAAGATGTATCGGACTTACTTACCGACGGCCGAGACCACGGAAACACTATCTGCCTGGTCTTTTCCACAGGACACGGAGACTATGGCCGCACATCCACCCTCTGTCGAGGAGGTGGATGGATGTATTCCCCCGCAGGGATTTAAACTCATAAAGGCCGTTGTGGGGGCCATACTCGAACAGATCATACATGTCAAGCTGCGTGATGTTTGCCTGGGGTGTGAAGTGGATCATCCGAGCCAACTACGGCATTCATGCCTCTTTGAACCCGACCCCTACTTTTTTCAAACACACATCGAGGAAATAAAACGGCAACTTTTTAAACCGGAGTTGTCACCAGCCATCGAGCGTCTTCTGGACGCAAACGGGCTACGTTCAAATCCACAAAAAATTCGCGGATCCGTGGAGGCTATCGTCTACGAACTGGAAGAAGAACCGTACATATGTGAGAAACTGCGGGAAATCAGGGAAAAACTTGTCGTTCCACATTGTGAAAAAGCTGTTGTTGACGCGGTGGACTGTTGGCGGGGGAGAAGCGGGTGACTCGCTGCAACATGGGGGGTGTCTGTGGCAGGGTCTGGCAGAGTGTGTCACATGAAATTGTAAAATATCGTGTGAAAATTGAATTAAGAGCTTTGTTGTATAACATGATAGCTACCGAGGTTGACAATTTTAACGCTGTACAAACGGTTGACGTTCATCGTTTGAATAACTTGAAAACCCAAATGGCCTTAGTCAGGAATGCATCCGACCAGTGGCATGATCTGTTGCACATGCGTGCAAGCGCTACCAAACCACGTCACACGGTTGTAAAGGCTCTTTTAGATCGTATGGACTCGTGCCAAAGGGGTCTCGACACCGGCCTCATTATTTGTATTTGTACATACGTCATAGATGTTTGTGTAACGAAACTGGAAAAAAGTGAATCAGTAAATGTGTGTAAAGTAGTTCAAATATTAGTTGATTTTCTGCTTGAGAGAAACGTCGATGCATGCGTCACATTTTTACACCAGCTTGATACTTTGTGAGTTTGTATTCTCGTTGAAAAGTAAATGTGTAAAGTAGTTGAATGATGAGTGTAATGATCTGTTTATAAGTGTATTAAATGTGTACAACACCAGGGGGCGTATTTCAGAAAGCGGGTTTAGTGAAAACTCAGAGTTAGTTCACTCAGAGATCTAACTCTGAGTTTTCACTAAACCCCTTTCTGAAATACCCACCCCGCTTTCTGATTACCACTCCCCTTGTATTCTTTATGAGTATGTATTCTGTTGAAAATAAAAGGTTTGAAACAATACATTTCACATCATTATTTGGTCCGGTATTCGGTCACTAGGCATCATGACAGAACTATTAAAATCTGTTTACTATACACCCGCTAACGCCGGTTCTTTTGGTGGCAAAAGACGTCTAAAAGAAGCTGTGTTTAGTGACACCGGCGTACGTATCTCTGACAAACAAGTGTCTGATTGGTTAGCAGGAGAAGATGCATATACACTTCACAAACCTGTACGTATTAACTATAAGAGGAATAGAGTGATAGTGCACGGTGTTGACGTTCAGTTTCAAGCCGACTTGGTGGATATGACGGCGTACTCGAAGGAAAATGACGGCTTCAAATTTATGCTGACTTGTATAGATGTGTTCAGTAAATACGCATGGGCGCGTGTTTTAAAAAACAAGACGGGGTCGGAGGTAGCGAGGGCGTTCGAATCCATACTGAGGGAAGGCAGAGTCCCGCAAAAGTTGCAGACGGACCGAGGAAAAGAATTTTTTAACACACATTTTCAAGACGTAATGACCAAATACGGGATTCACCATTTCGCCACAGGCAGTGAGTTGAAAGCTAGCGTCGTTGAACGTTTTAACAGAACGATTAAGGGTAGAATGTGGAGATATCTCACGGCCGTCAACTCTAAGCGATATATAGATATTTTACAAGATTTAATCACCTCCTACAACAACAGTTATCATCGGAGCATTAAGATGAGACCTGTCGAGGTCACCAGAGAAAACGAAAATAACGTATTTAAGACTCTGTACGGTGTGAAAGATGCTGAGGACAAGAGCGTCGTATTTAAATACAAGACCGGAGATGTGGTGAGGGTTTCCAAAGTGAGAGGGCCCTTTACAAAGGGGTACGAGCAAAACTTCACGCACGAATTTTTCACCGTAGCCGAGTGCATTCCACGGACGCCGCCCGTCTACAAACTGAAAGATTATGACGGCGATAATATAGAAGGATGTTTTTATGAAGAAGAGTTGCAAAAAATAAAGGTTGGTAAGGATAAATGTTTCAAAGTAGAGAGGATTTTAGAAAGAAAGAAGCGGGGGCAAAAGAGCATAGTTCTGGTAAAATGGCTTGGATGGCCTTCTAAGTTCAACAGCTGGGTTCCTGAAGAAGATGTGGTTGACGTTTAGAATCGCTTTTAAAAAACGTGTTTTCCTACGCATCGTTTCATTTGCCGGCGACACAGACCATGGGTGATGATGGGTTTTACATATTGTTACCTTGCAATTCCTCTCGGTCGGTGTATCCTGACAACGAAATATCCAGGTACAGAACCAAACTAGCCAGGCCCGTAATACTAAAAGGCGATTGGGAGGTAGGTTTAATCGAATTCCAGTATCCAAGAACGTGGGATACTTTTAGCGAGAAAGATGGTACTTTTGTCCTCATTGATAAAACACATAAAGGGACAAGCGGATACAAGCTGCGCCTAGGGCATTACCCGAACATACCGGCTGTCGTGGAGGAGATTAATGCGCACCTAGTGAAGCACCATGTAAAGTGTAATTATGACGCCGTGCAAAACAAAATTTACATGCAGACAAGGCGTAACATAGCGCTAAAATTCTATGGAAAACTCGCGATCATTTTAGGGTTAAATACGTCAGGTGTTCTCGACTCGGCCGATGCCCCCGAGTCGCCGGAAAGACAGCTGGAAAAGGTTTACGCGCCGCACCCCGCAGACATATACGGCGGCTTCTACACTCTTTTTGTCTACACCGACATCATCCAGCATCAAGTTGTGGGTGACTATTTCGTCCCGCTGTTGAGATGCGTACATATATCGGGGAATAGCAACGAGATAGTCACTATTAGATACGAGAAGGCACACTACGTACCTGTGTCTAAATCACACATCAACGACATCGCTATAGAAGTAAAGACCGATCAAGACGAGAAAGTGGCTTTTAGGTACGGTAAAGTGGTTGCAAAGCTTCATTTCAGACCTGTGAAACGTGCGCTCAGATTTTAAAACGATGAAACCGTTTAACCCTTACGATCATGATCTACAGCGTTATGTCGTTTATTACCAAAATCAGGCCGGGGGCCTGTTGCCCGGCTATGCGGGTACCCCTACCATGTATGGTGCGGGAATTGGTGGTATTTTTCGAGGCCTTTTTCGATTGGCAGCGCCCCTACTTAAAAAAGGGTTCAGCATTGCTAAACCGCATCTTAAGACCGCCGCTAAAAACATTGTGAGTGAAGTGGTCGGTAATGTCTTGAACCGGGTAAACAACACAGCCGACCAGGATGGTTCCGGTCTGTTGGTGATGCCCCGCAAATCTGTGAAAAGACCACCCGGTAAGAGGTCTCACTCTCGTGCAAAGAAAAACAAAGGAACACGTAAGAAAGCGCCAGTGTCAAAAAGAAAGGCGAGAGGTAAACACCGCGGTCGCGTGTCGGTTGGAAGGGCATTTAACACCATCTTTTAAGCATGTCGCTAATACATGATATGTCGGAAGAGTGCATTAAGTCAGAACTGGATTTGTTCACCGTCCCCTTGACGCAGACGACGATAGAAAAAAATACATATGTAGAAGTGCCGCCGATTTCGGCCATATCCGACACCGCACCATTGGAATTTTTCATCGCGGGAAATGGTGAAGACTATATCGATCTGAACAACACGCTACTGTACATACGACTCAAAATTACAAGACCCGACGGAACAGACATAGCTGACGGAGCACCCGTCGGTTTGATAAACTACCCCGGGGCCACCATTTTTTCTCAGGTCGACGTGTCCTTAGGCGATAGGTTGATCTCGCAGAGTTCAAACACATATCCGTATCGTAGTATCATAGAATGTTTGACCAACTATGATCGACACACCCTAGAATCAGTTTTCTCCGCCGGACTCTTTTACAAAGATACAGCGGGGCATATGGACGTGACAGACCCTGGTGGCGAAAATCATGGACTGACAAAAAGAGTGTAGAAGCCGCCGTATATGTCTGCGGGGTGCGGCGCGTAAACCTTTTCCAGCTGTCTTTCCGGCGACTCGGGGGCATCGGCCGAGTCGAGAACACCTGACGTATTTAACCCTAAAATGATCGCGAGTTTTCCATAGAATTTTAGCGCTATGTTACGCCTTGTCTGCATGTAAATTTTGTTTTGCACGGCGTCATAATTACACTTTACATGGTGCTTCACTAGGTGCGCATTAATCTCCTCCACGACAGCCGGTATGTTCGGGTAATGCCCTAGGCGCAGCTTGTATCCGCTTGTCCCTTTATGTGTTTTATCAATGAGGACAAAAGTACCATCTTTCTCGCTAAAAGTATCCCACGTTCTTGGATACTGGAATTCGATTAAACCTACCTCCCAATCGCCTTTTAGTATTACGGGCCTGGCTAGTTTGGTTCTGTACCTGGATATTTCGTTGTCAGGATACACCGACCGAGAGGAATTGCAAGGTAACAATATGTAAAACCCATCATCACCCATGGTCTGTGTCGCCGGCAAATGAAACGATGCGTAGGAAAACACGTTTTTTAAAAGCGATTCTAAACGTCAACCACATCTTCTTCAGGAACCCAGCTGTTGAACTTAGAAGGCCATCCAAGCCATTTTACCAGAACTATGCTCTTTTGCCCCCGCTTCTTTCTTTCTAAAATCCTCTCTACTTTGAAACATTTATCCTTACCAACCTTTATTTTTTGCAACTCTTCTTCATAAAAACATCCTTCTATATTATCGCCGTCATAATCTTTCAGTTTGTAGACGGGCGGCGTCCGTGGAATGCACTCGGCTACGGTGAAAAATTCGTGCGTGAAGTTTTGCTCGTACCCCTTTGTAAAGGGCCCTCTCACTTTGGAAACCCTCACCACATCTCCGGTCTTGTATTTAAATACGACGCTCTTGTCCTCAGCATCTTTCACACCGTACAGAGTCTTAAATACGTTATTTTCGTTTTCTCTGGTGACCTCGACAGGTCTCATCTTAATGCTCCGATGATAACTGTTGTTGTAGGAGGTGATTAAATCTTGTAAAATATCTATATATCGCTTAGAGTTGACGGCCGTGAGATATCTCCACATTCTACCCTTAATCGTTCTGTTAAAACGTTCAACGACGCTAGCTTTCAACTCACTGCCTGTGGCGAAATGGTGAATCCCGTATTTGGTCATTACGTCTTGAAAATGTGTGTTAAAAAATTCTTTTCCTCGGTCCGTCTGCAACTTTTGCGGGACTCTGCCTTCCCTCAGTATGGATTCGAACGCCCTCGCTACCTCCGACCCCGTCTTGTTTTTTAAAACACGCGCCCATGCGTATTTACTGAACACATCTATACAAGTCAGCATAAATTTGAAGCCGTCATTTTCCTTCGAGTACGCCGTCATATCCACCAAGTCGGCTTGAAACTGAACGTCAACACCGTGCACTATCACTCTATTCCTCTTATAGTTAATACGTACAGGTTTGTGAAGTGTATATGCATCTTCTCCTGCTAACCAATCAGACACTTGTTTGTCAGAGATACGTACGCCGGTGTCACTAAACACAGCTTCTTTTAGACGTCTTTTGCCACCAAAAGAACCGGCGTTAGCGGGTGTATAGTAAACAGATTTTAATAGTTCTGTCATGATGCCTAGTGACCGAATACCGGACCAAATAATGATGTGAAATGTATTGTTTCAAACCTTTTATTTTCAACAGAATACATACTCATAAAGAATACAAGGGGAGTGGTAATCAGAAAGCGGGGTGGGTATTTCAGAAAGGGGTTTAGTGAAAACTCAGAGTTAGATCTCTGAGTGAACTAACTCTGAGTTTTCACTAAACCCGCTTTCTGAAATACGCCCCCTGGTGTTGTACACATTTAATACACTTATAAACAGATCATTACACTCATCATTCAACTACTTTACACATTTACTTTTCAACGAGAATACAAACTCACAAAGTATCAAGCTGGTGTAAAAATGTGACGCATGCATCGACGTTTCTCTCAAGCAGAAAATCAACTAATATTTGAACTACTTTACACACATTTACTGATTCACTTTTTTCCAGTTTCGTTACACAAACATCTATGACGTATGTACAAATACAAATAATGAGGCCGGTGTCGAGACCCCTTTGGCACGAGTCCATACGATCTAAAAGAGCCTTTACAACCGTGTGACGTGGTTTGGTAGCGCTTGCACGCATGTGCAACAGATCATGCCACTGGTCGGATGTATTCCTGACTAAGGCCATTTGGGTTTTCAAGTTATTCAAACGATGAACGTCAACCGTTTGTACAGCGTTAAAATTGTCAACCTCGGTAGCTATCATGTTATACAACAAAGCTCTTAATTCAATTTTCACACGATATTTTACAATTTCATGTGACACACTCTGCCAGACCCTGCCACAGACACCCCCCATGTTGCAGCGAGTCACCCGCTTCTCCCCCGCCAACAGTCCACCGCGTCAACAACAGCTTTTTCACAATGTGGAACGACAAGTTTTTCCCTGATTTCCCGCAGTTTCTCACATATGTACGGTTCTTCTTCCAGTTCGTAGACGATAGCCTCCACGGATCCGCGAATTTTTTGTGGATTTGAACGTAGCCCGTTTGCGTCCAGAAGACGCTCGATGGCTGGTGACAACTCCGGTTTAAAAAGTTGCCGTTTTATTTCCTCGATGTGTGTTTGAAAAAAGTAGGGGTCGGGTTCAAAGAGGCATGAATGCCGTAGTTGGCTCGGATGATCCACTTCACACCCCAGGCAAACATCACGCAGCTTGACATGTATGATCTGTTCGAGTATGGCCCCCACAACGGCCTTTATGAGTTTAAATCCCTGCGGGGGAATACATCCATCCACCTCCTCGACAGAGGGTGGATGTGCGGCCATAGTCTCCGTGTCCTGTGGAAAAGACCAGGCAGATAGTGTTTCCGTGGTCTCGGCCGTCGGTAAGTAAGTCCGATACATCTTCCCTAGATTCTCGCAAACTGTGTCAAGCCAATTGTTGTCTTCAGGTATTGCGATGTCATTTACCAGCGACATGTTTAGTCCGCGTGTCAAGTGTTTGAGATGGTGACTGTCTGGGGCGCGCCGACCTTTTTAATGCTTGTAGAGAATGGGTGGTGATTCCGAATGGACCATCCCACAGTCACACTCGCTGTCGGACCCCCAAGCCTGAAAAAGATTTACTTTGATGTCTTGGTATCTGTCCAACGCCTCGCACCATTTAAACAAACCGTCTATCTTCTTGAAAACCGCGTGTAGAGCGGTCATGTCCTTCCAAAGAAATATCACTTTCAGGCCGTGCACGATCCGCTCAATATCTATATGTTCACCCCCTTTCGTAATCGTGTATTCGCTACAGCACATATAAATGTAATCATCAGGATCTTTTTCATGACGATTAGCGAATATGTAGTAGCTTAGGTTCGGTGTGACGCTATTCCACACCGCGCTGTAGATGCGATCCAGACCAGGGACTTCAAGGTCTCTCCACACTTTGTTTCTAAACAAACGCCAGTCTTTCGCAGGGAATGATATGTGTGTCACGTCCTCCGTAAACGTTCCCCCAGATTCGATAGTGTACAGCTTCACCGAACGTGCGACTTTGTCAAACACATATCCGCCAACACGACCGTCAGACAACGGCCATTCGTATTCCAACTTTTCCTTCTCATTCTGAAGAAAATGAATTAAACTCTCAGATCTCTTCTTCTTTCTTGGTGCTAATGCGTTTTCGTCGTTAGCATAAGTAGCAGTAATTGCGCTGAGAGGGACTCTCTTTACACTATTTGTCACCGTAGATGGAGACATGTTTAATCAGATCACGAGATAGACTTTGTCTTGTACACAAACACGTGAACGGAACGATCACCCCCGGTCAAACACGTTTATATTCAACAGCACCGACCATCACATATCCTGACCACCCTCTTGTCAACCACACCCGCCCCTGTCACACAACACGCCTGTAGCCATACAAACAGTGTTTTCCTCACATGTGCCTGTCAATCATACAGACCCCTGACAGGACGGGAAAGGAGGGAGGGAGGGAGGGAGAGAGGGAGGGAGGTGGGGTCATCGATCAACAGAGCTCATCAATCATTTTGATTGACAGTTTGACAGAAAGTGTAGGATATATACTACTGAGATTTCCTCTCTCTCAGACACAATCAGAGCCATAGAAGAGGAGATAAAAGCTGAAGACATTTTTCTCCTAAAAGTAAGAACCTAAACAGGTCTCACACTTTCTCCCTCTGTCTCTATTTTTGATTCCCCCCCTCTCTCTCTCTAATAAATCATAAGCATTCAATTGATACCTGATGATAGCGACATTTATTCATTTATAATCTCTTTTCACAGAAGTTTGAGGACACGAAGAAAAGGTAAGTAACCTGTCTCTTAACTCTCTTCTTTTTCTGTGATACAAAACCCACAGCAGCACTGACTCCTGAATGTTATTCCAGAGCCCAGTGCACACTGCAGGATCCACAGATGCTTTCAGGAGCACTGATCAATGTGGCAAAGCACCTGGGCAACCTGAAGTTCAGAGTGTGGGAGAAGATGCAGGACATTATTCAATACAGTGAGTTTATGTGAGAGATAATTAGATGAAAAAAGAAGAAAAAGAAATCAAAAGATTAAGTAACTCATTCAGTAATGCATTTTGCTCATGTATTTATGATCACTTTCTCACAGATTTCATCAGGTACTGATCTGAATGAGGGATAAAAGACTCCTAAGACTACAGTATGAGGCAGATAAAATTGTGAAAGATTGGAGGGAGAGAGAGAGAGAGAGAGAGAAAGAGAGACTGTGATGTGACAGTGGTTTGTCCCAGTTACATTTGTTCTGTTTTTCCTCTTTTTTAAATGTTTCCTTTTGAGATTATGGTGAATAAAACACAGGCATTTATGTGGCAGTGTGAATCACAGCACACAGATCATAACACAGGACAAATGTAAAGACACAAGAAATTACTGCAAGTGTTCAAAACAAACACACCACAAAGCTCATCTTAAAAAAAAAGCAAAAAAAAAAAAAAATGCAGCAAAACATATGCAGTAAGAGTAATACATATCAATATGACTGAACAGAGTGGACAGATTGGAATAAGAGGAGAATCTTACAGTGTTAGACCAGATTAAACCAACTATCAAAATAGAACTAAAACAACACACACAACTAATGAAATAAATATGCTAATACTAATAACTAATACAACACATAAAACTAATACAACACACACACAGACACACACACACACACACACACACACACACACAACCAACTCAGACCTTACAACTAATAAAAAACACACAGCTTATCTAAGTGTAGTACTCTATGACACATTGTTTTAATAGTGTGATCTCAGAAGATTAATTAATAACAATATAAACATGTAAACATACTGAATATTCAATCTCTCCCTCTACCTCTGTTCTCTCTCTTCAGCTCCTGTGATTCTGGACCCCAACACTGCATCACCATATCTCATCCTGTCTGAGGATCTGACCAGTGTGAGATACAGTGATGAGAAACAGCAGATTCCTGATAATCCAGAGAGATTTGATACATGTGTATGTGTTCTGGGCTCTGAGGGCTTTAACTCAGGGACACACTGCTGGGATGTTGATGTTGGGGACAGTACACACTGGTGCTTGGGTGTGACCACAGAGTCAAACCAGAGAAAGGGAAAGACGTTCATTAAAACTGGTGTCTGGTGTGTGTGGTTATATGATGGTAAATACTGGTCGTGGGCCTCGGGAGGGTCACATGTTCCACTGACCGTGAATAATAAACTCCAGAGGATCAGAGTGGAACTGGACTGGGACAGAGGAAAACTCTCATTCTCTGATCCTCTAAATAACACACACCTACACACCTTCACACACACTTTTACTGAGAGAATGTCTCCATACATTGCTAATGGCTGTAAACTCTCTCCTCTGAGGGTCTTCCCTGTGAAGTGTTGTGTAACAGTGAAACAGCACAGTTAGATCTGATACTGTCTCTGTTTAAAGTGAAATGTTTCTACTATTATTGTCTCTGTCATTCATGTCATTTCTTATCAGAAAGTAGATTTTCTAAAAACTGGTATGAATCTGGTTATTTTGTTTATCTTGATATTTTTACAGCATGTGTCTCTTACACCATTAAAGGACAGTGTCAGTTAAGAGTAAATGTGAATAAATTATATGGAGTACAGTATGTAGGTTAAATTCAAGTGATAGCATATGAATGATATATTTTGAAAATTTTGAAGTCTTGTTGTGAAATGTTGGATTGGAAGGATTTTGTATTTGTCTCATGTATGTAAATCTAATCAAACAATTTCCCCTTGATACTTGTCAGAGAAAATGTGAGAGTCTGGATGGATGTGCAAAACCAGGATCTTTTATTGAGAGCAGTCATATCATATCAGGAACACAGTCAGGTCCCAGGAAACACTGACAGACAGGAATACACCAGACAGGACTGTCAGACAGGTTCACACCTAAACACAAGGACCAGGAATCAAGGCTCTGAAAGAGAGAGAGAGACAGACAGGTCATTTACAGACTCAATGTTTCAGAGTAACAGAGCTCAGTCTCAACTTAACCTAGGACTTCACAAAAAGACACTGAAAACACAGGGTTATTTATATACACAGAAAACCAGACTTGATTAACAGAAAGCAGGTGAAAACTATTAATGATTAAATTAATGAGGTGATCAGAATGGCAGAACCAGATAGAGGAGGAGCTTGTTCTGTTTGTTTAATTTGTTCTTAACCTGAAACACTGTTTCATATGTTTATTGAGTTTAGCAGCTTGCAAACCTTTTACCATGTTGTAAAAGAAGGATGCTGGGGAGAACAGTGCCTCAAGAAATGGTTCTGTCTGGACCTAAATATATAGCAATAAAAGTTGTTTTGTGATACCAACAGTTTATTTTTATTTCATTTTATTTTATTTTTAGGTAGTTTAGTTTCCATCTGTCTGCCCACCCCCCCCCACCCCCCCCAAAAAAACTCCCCAAAATAAAATACATAAAATAAATTAAAAAACCATTACATCCTTTCACTATGATTAGAATGCATGGCAATAACTGTGAGATTACTTTTGATCAAAAGACAATTACGTGATCACTGTTTCTCCAATGTTTAAAACTCTTGTCAAATGTGCTTCAACAATCATTATCCATTCATTAGATACCACTGTTTTTGTTCAATTCTCCTTTTCAAAAGAATTTCACAGATGTCAATTTTTTTAATAATGTTATGTGAAATATGTTGCAAATGTTTGAGGTTACGCCTTTGGTTAGGGTGAAGAATATCATCTTTGTAATGATTCACCTCACCATAGGAGTGTCACATGATTTTTAATCAGGAATGTCATGATTTATGTAAAATCCAAACGTGTGTTAAGTCTTCTGGGCCCTTTTTTAGAAAGCCGGTTTAGTGAAAACTGTCAGAAATGTGACTCTAGCACTGAAACGTTTACTGGATGCTTTTGTGGCGTTCCAAGTCACAGACCCACAAGACTTGTGAAAGAAGAATTCCACAGAATTGCAGGTATGAGTCTCAGCAATAATTAATTTGTTTAGTATGAAGCTTTGAACCTCGAAGCACTAATCAGTTAATCTGAAATATTGTAGGGTTTCCGGGTTTGATTGTCTGCATAGATGGCACTCATATTCCTGTCACAGCTCCTTCAGTAAATGAAAAACATTATGTGAGTAGGAAGACTTTCCACAACATTGTTGTACAGGTAGGCCTAAATAGTAGCCTTTAGCAATCCAAATGAAAGATACTTCACAATACAGCTACTGCAGCTAATTACAGTTGTGCACCGTGAAGATCATATGCGACGCAGCATCAGCAACGTGGAAGCAAAGTGGCCTGGATCTGTGCATGACTCGCGAATCTTTGGTGAATGAACACCGAGCGCTAGATTTGCCATTGGTGAGTTTAAAGCGGGTCTAGTGCAGCGTGTGATGCGGCGCTGTTTGAAGAAGTTGTTGCAGGTTGCAGGTGGTGTGTGACGTCATAATGTGCTGGCGCAAGTCAGGGTTGGTGTGGCCGGTATTTATACGCGCGTCTGTGCCGGTGCGCTCTTAAAGCGAGGCAGGAGTCAGAAGGCAAACGGTGGAGTCTTTGTTCATCTTCAAATAGCGCTTATGCCGCCGAAGATTTCGCTTACGGCCATACCACCCTGAGCACGCCCGATCTCGTCTGATCTCGGAAGCTAAGCAGAGTCGGGCCTGGTTAGTACTTGGATGGGAGACCGCCTGGGAATACCAGGTGCTGTAAGCTTTTCTCTTTTTTTTCCTTCTTTCTCTCTTTCTCTCTGTCCCTTCTTTGTTTTTCCTCGGCTCTCTGCTGGCAATCCTGCTGATTTTCATGTCGTCCTTTTTATTCTCTCTCTCTCTCTCTCTCTCTCTCTCTCCCTCCCTCCCTCCCTCTCTCTCTTTCTGTCTGTCCCTCTGCCTGACGACAACGAAGTATATCTGTAGCATGGAAATAATTTCTTGCTTTGGAAGAACACCTGTTTGATTGCATTGCCTAATGCTGTATTCCTTTATGTTGCCATATGAAGTGTTCTATGATGTTTAGCCCCGTTGAAGGAGTTGGATGGGGTTGTTTGCGCCGAGAGAGCAGAGGAAAGAGCAAAGGAGCGAGATGAATTACATTGTTGTTTTATGGAGACAGTAATCACAAAAACCCCCAAAATGATATGGTATCCTGTTTAAAGCGGGTGTAGTGCAGCGTGTGAGGCGGCGCTGTTTGAAGAAGTTGTTGCAAGTTACAGATTGCAGGTGCTGTGTGACGTCATAATGTGCTGGCGCAAGTCAGGGACGGTGTGACCGGTATTTAGCCGCGCGTCTGTGCCAGTGCGCTCTTAAAGCGCGGCAGGAGTGGGAAGGCAAACGGTGGAGTCTTTGTTCATCTTCAAATAGCGCTTGTGCCGCCTCAACTTTCGCTTACGGCCATACCACCCTGAGCACGCCCGATCTCGTCCGATCTCGGAAGCTAAGCAGGGTCGCGCCTGGTTAGTACTTGGATGGGAGACCGCCTGGGAATACCAGGTGCTGTAAGCTTTTCTCTGTTTTTCTTCTTCTGTCTCTCTTTCTCTCTGTCCCTTCTTTGTTTTTCCTCGGCTCTCTGCTGGCAATCCTGCTGATTCTCTCTCTCTCTCTCTCTCTCTCTCTCTGTCCCTCTCTCTCTTTCTCTCTGTCTCTCTGTCTGACGACAACGAAGCATATCTGTAGCATGGAAATAATTTCTTGCTTTGGAAGAAGACCTGTTTGATTGCATTGCCTAATGCTGTATTCCTTTATGTTGCCATATGAAGTGTTCTATGATGTTTAGCCCTGTTGGAGGAGTTGGATGGGGTTGTTTGGGCCGCGAGAGCAGAAGAAAGAGCAAAGGAGCGAGATGAATTACATTGTTGTTTTATGGAGACAGTGGTGACAAAAAAAAAAAAAGATATGGTATCCTGTTTAAAGCGGGTTGTAGTGCAGCTTGTGAAGCGGCGCTGTTTGAAGAAGTTGTTGCAGGTTGCAGGTTGCAGGTGGTGTGTGACGTCATAATGTGCTGGCGGAAGTCAGGGACGGTGTGGCCGGTATTTAGCCGCGCGTCTGTGCCGGTGCGCTCTTAAAGCGAGGCAGGAGTCGGAAGGCAAACGGTGGAGTCTTTGTTCATCTTCAAATAGCGCTTGTGCCACCGCTGCAGCTTTTGCTTACGGCCATACCACCCTGAGCACGCCTGATCTCGGAAGCTAAGCAGGGTCGGGCCTGGTTAGTACTTGGATGGGAGACCGCCTGAGAATACCAGGTGCTGTAAGCTTTTCTCTTTTTTTCTTCTTCTGTCTCTCTTTCTCTCTGTCCCTTCTTTGTTTTTCCTCGGCTCTCTGCTGGCAATCCTGCTGATTCTCTCTCTCTCTCTCTCTCTCTCTCTCTCTCTCTCTCTCTCTCTGTCTCTCTGTCTGACGACAACGAAGTATATCTGTAGCATGGAAATAATTTCTTGCTTTGGAAGAACACCTGTTTGATTGCTTTGCCTAATGCTGTATTCCTTTATGTTGCCATATGAAGTGTTCTATGATGTTTAGCCCCGTTGAAGGAGTTGGATGGGGTTGTTTGCGCCGAGAGAGCAGAAGAAAGAGCAAAGGAGCGAGATGAATTACATTGTTGTTTTATGGAGACAGTGGTGACAAAAAAAAAAAAAAAGATATGGTATCCTGTTTAAAGCGGGTTGTAGTGCAGCTTGTGAGGCGGCGCTGTTTGAAGAAGTTGTCGCAGGTGCTGTGTGACGTCATAATGTGCTGGCGCAAGTCAGGGACGGTGTGGGCGGTATTTAGCCGCGCGTCTGTGCCGGTGCGCTCTTCAAGCGAGGCAGGAGTCGGAAGGCGAACGGTGGAGCCTTTGTTCATCTTCAAATAGCGCTTGTGCCGCCGCAGCTTTCGCTTACGGCCATACCACCCTGAGCACGCCCGATCTCGTCTGATCTCGGAAGTTAAGCGGGGTCGGGCCTGGTTAGTACTTGGATTGGAGACCGCCTGGGAATACCAGGTGCTGTAAGCTTTTCTCTTTTTTTCTTCTTTCTCTTTGTCCCTTCTTTGTTTTTCCTCGGCTCTCTGCTGGCAATCCTGCTGATTTTCATTTCGTCCTTTTTACTCTCTCTCTCTCTCTTTCTCTCTCTCTCATTCACTCTCTCTCTCCCTCCCTCTCTCTCTCTTTCTCTCTGTCTCTCTGTCTGACGACAACGAAGCATATCTGTGGCATGGAAATAATTTCTTGCTTTGGAAGAACACCTGTTTGATTGCATTGCCTAATGCTGTATTCCTTTATGTTGCCATATGGAAAGTGGAAAGAGTAAAGGAGTGAGATGAATTACATTGTTGTTTTATGGAGAGAGTGGTCACAAAAAAAAAATATGGTATCTTGTTTAAATATTTATTTAGCTATATCCTATTATAATCGATATTTAATCTACTGTAACTTTAAATTTATTCTGTATCCTGGGATTATCATAAGAGAGTTCGATGGTTACCTGCTCAGTGACAGAGGGTACCCCCACCAGCCCTATTTGTTAACCCCTTACCCTGATCCTGAATTGGGCCCACAGCAATGTTATGACTTGGCTCACTGTAGGACACAAGCCAAGGTAGATGGCATGTGACATTATTGTGGCATATGTGATTCTCCACAATATTGCCACAATTAGAGGAGAACAAATGTCCTACTCAACTCGTCGATGATCCTGATAACGATCCTGACCACCCCACTGATGCACAAGATGGAAGAGCGGTCAGAGACACAATATGCCACCATCAGTTCTGATTGACCCATCACCTCCCCAGTGTCAAATAAAGACAGTATGCCTTTCTGTTTATGAAGTCTTCTTTATTTCTTGCAAGTACAAATGCAGTACAGTATTTAATATTTTTTATGTTGTTCAGACAAGTAACATCATCCACCTGTGGGCACCTCATCCACCTTGAACTGATGTTCCAGCAGTTGTATTTCTATTTTTGTCTTTTCCATCTGCAGCCCAGTGTGGCCCATTTCTAAATTAGATTTTTCAGTTTGTTTCTTTAAAGTACACCCTGTACAGGTGTTTCACAGAGAGCTGTAGGGACCCAAAAAATGACAGTGAAGTTCACAGTGCCAGGTCTGCTTAGTTTCACTGTAATTCATGGGCCAACGCTGAACATCTTACTGAGGTATGTTGTGCTGTTGATGTGGATGGACCCTCTCCCTCATTGTATTTTCCAGCATTGCTCTGTCAGAGAGAAAGAAAGTGCAAGTTTTATTCTGGTACAACACTGTCATCAACTGTTAGATGTTATTTTTAATGTGTAAAGCTCAACAGGCCTCTCTGTATCTTCCCTCTCTGTGGCAGCAGACAATGTGTCTTCATCATCCTCCTGTAATGCAAATGAACCATTTTTGTGTTCTACTACTATAACCCTTTCTGAAAAATCTGTGGAGTGCTGAGAGCGCTTACAACTGCATGGAGGTCTGATGTGGCAGAGGGCTCCACCAGACAGATTACACCATCAGTAACTGGTAGAAGATGAAGATTAGACAGTTAAATTGTAACTTTACCCAGAAAAGTGCCCCCACCTAGTTTGAATTTTTACAACAGTGTGCAGGCCACATCACATATTTTTCACATATATAACTCTGAGTCACCTTGAAATAGATTATGATGTCTGAAGGACAGCTAAGAATCTGAAAAGTAACAAAGAATTGTACCGCCACAAGAAAATCAGTGTGCCAAGTTGTGTGTAAACAACATCACAGTTGACTGTAATGAAATTGTACCTTACCTGTTTGAACTATATTTTTATATTTAATCTTCAGCTGCTGCCAAGTACGTTTTGTGCCTGTTGGGTTGCACCTGCAAATATTAAACGCACACATATATATCAGGGTTTTCGCTAGGATTTTTTTTTTGCCAATCCAGTGTCCGGAAAGAATTTATTTTACCAGACAAATCTTTCACGTTTCAGTAAGTTTGTGTAAAGCGCAAATATAAATAATAATGTACATCTAGGTTTACGAAAAAATGACAGCGAACTAAAATCAGCTCGAAAATTTAATGAACAGTAACGACTAAGCAAAACGAACAGTAACGACTGAGCAAAACCTCAGCCTTAGCCGCTAAAATCTGTAACATCTGAAAGTCCTGTCTATATGTTGAATAAGTGGAACACTCGAGATAAAACTTTTCTTCTCTGTCAATAAATACTCACGCATTGACTCGGTCAGCAATCTGCCACACCAGCTCACGTTCTTTTGCTGCTGCTGCTATCGTATTGCTTTTTTCTTAAAGATATACTCATGCAGAATTCTGCATACGCATTTATTAATACTTATAACTCCACTGGGGAGAAATAGGAGGCGGAGCCCTTTTTCTCCTGTAGCCATGATGAATCGTGTTATCTGCGTTTCACTGACGAGGGCTTTTTATCTCCTCATGCACGTGCTTTACTTAGGCTTAACTTAACTCAGAGCTCATTGAACTAATTTTTATTACCTGTTCTGAGACCCAAAACTCTGAGTTTAAAAGCTCACAGTTAGTCAACCCAGAGCTGAGGTTTAAACTCAGAGTTTGTTAAACCCGCTTTCTAAAACAAGCCCCATCCGAAACCCCACCCTGTGGGGAGGAGGTAAGTCAGGAAGTGTCATTTCGCTTGGAATGCAAGCAGAGGTCGACCTGACAGATTAAACCAAATTAATTTTAGAGTTTATTTATTGTTAAACAAACAGTGACTAAAGGGTCTATAGAGGTTAAAGTTAATTTGCGGTTTGTTTTCTAATCGATAATCAGAAAGTGAAAGTAAATTTGAAATACAAGGAGTGATTCTGAGAGTGGATCTGTTAAAACATGGCTTCATCAGAGGAGGATTTCTCCTGTCCTGTGTGCTTTGACATCTTTAAGAATCCTCTTGTTCTGTCGTGTAGTCACAGTGTGTGTAAAAACTGTCTGCAGCAGTTCTGGGAAAAGAAGGGAACACAGGAGTGTCCAGTTTGTAGGAGAAGATCCTCAAAATCGGAGCCTACTGCTAACCTTGTGCTAAAGAACCTGTGTGAGGCTTTTTTAGCAGGAAAAATTGGAAAAACTTCATCAGAATCTGAGGAGTTCTGCGATCTGCACAGTGAGGGACTCAGATTCTTCTGTCTGGAGGATAAACAGCCTGTGTGTGTGGTGTGTCAAACTTCAAAAACCCACAAAAACCATAAATTCTGTCCAGTGGATGAAGCTGCACATGATAACAGGGTAAGACAAATGTTGTGATAATTAAACGCCATGTATGTGTGTGTGTGTGTGTGTGCGTGTGTGTGTGCGCGTATATTACGTCCCAGATAGTGAGTTGGGTCTAGGGGTATGATGCAGGGACGTAGCATAAAGAAACCCACCACTAGTGTCGGATTGGGACGGTGCGAGGGGGAAAAACACACGGACACGGGAGCAATATACAACAAATAAGGTGCAATGTATTAAAGATATTTACAAAGTGACAAAGGAATATTTACAAGAATATATATATACACAGAAATATTTACACGAACACGGAGAGGGGAGGGAACTATAGACGGTGCCAAAGGAATGAACGAAATAGAACAAAAACCACCCTGAATGCCTACCAGAAAACACACACTTAACTACGAAAAGCAAAAAGGTGGCAGAGCCAAAATAAACCTAACTACACTCACTGACTATCAAAGCAAAACATACAATAGTGGCACCCGCCTCTAACCTAACCCCTATACACAGTTAACTCCTAGCGCGGGGATCCCCCTCTTACCTGTTCTTCTCCCCACGCCAATCGAAAACCACCAAAGCCAATCCATAATCCATATCCGTAATCAAACAATGACAAAAGTCAAACACGATACACAGCGAGTAATTATAACACAAGAGAGCACAAGCGAACGCAAACGAGACCGAAATCTACTGACAGTTAAAAACCGACATCTTTAAATTTCCGCGCTCCATCTCCGGTTGGCCATCCGACGAGGGGCACTCCATCTTTGGTTGGTTGCCTGGGAACACGGAGGTGAGACGCAACACCAGGCCAGGTGGGGAGTGGCAGCTGTTTCGCCCCACCGCTGGATCCCTGCGCCAGGTGACAGGTGAGAGGAGAGAGAGAGAGAGAGAAATAACAAGACACCGGACGCAACAAGACGCAAACACACACACACAAATGCGCCGCACGTAACAGCGTGTGTGTGTGTGCGTGCGTGTCTGCATGTCTGTGTGCGTGTGCGTGCGTGTGTGCATGTGTGTGTGTGTGTGAACACGCGTGTGTGTTTGTGTGTGTGCATGTGCGTGCGCACTTGTGTGTGTGTGTGTGTGTGTGTGTGTGTGTGTGTGACTGTGTAGATCAGGTTAGAGATCTGGTCATATTATCACACATACACACTCTACAGAATCAACTGGAAACTAGAGACTTTCTCTTGAAATCTACTTATTTATTTCAGGAGGAACTGAAGACTACACTGAAGCCCTTACAGGAGAAACTGGAGATCTTTAAAAAGGTCAAACTGACCTGTGATGAAACAGCAGAACACATTAAGGTGAGATCCTGCAGTATCATAAAAAATGGCAATTCACTAAAAATTCTTCAATGCTTATATGACACAGAACAATAATTACTTACTTTTTACAAAATAAAACTAGCTTAAATAAATCAGCAGAACACATCATAGTAACAATATTAATAAAGTCAAACAGTGTTAAAAATGTTAAAAATGTTTTAATCTTTCTCATTTCAGACTCAGGCAAAACTCACAGAGACACAGATTAAGGAGGAGTTTGAGAAACTTCACCAGTTTCTACGAGATGAAGAGACAGCCAGGATAGCTGCACTGAGAGAGGAAGTGGAGCAGAAGAGTCAGACGATGAAGGAGAAGATTGAGGAGATGAGTGGAGAGATTTCCTCTCTCTCAGACACAATCACAGCCATAGAAGAGGAGATGAAAGCTGAAGACATTTTGCTCCTAAAAGTAAGGACCTAAACAGGTCTCACACTTTCCGTCACTGTCTCTGTTTTTTATTCTCTCTCTGTCTCTCTCTCTCTCTCTCTCTCTCTATTCCTCTTTCTCTCTATTCTTCTTTGTCTGTTTATCTTACAGGTCTGTCTATCTGTCTGCGCTTCTATGTAATAAATTCTAAACTAGATACCTGGTGAATAACTCATTTCATCTTCTTTCACAGAACTTTGAGGCCACAAAGAAAAGGTAAGTAACCTGTCTCTTAACTCTCTTCTTTTTCTGTGGTACAAAACCCACAGTAGCACTGACTCCTGAATGTTATTCCAGAGTCCAGTGCACACTGCAGGATCCAGAGATGCTTTCAGGAGCACTGATCAATGTGGCAAAGCACCTGGGCAACCTGAAGTTCAGAGTGTGGGAGAAGATGCAGGACATTGTTCAATACAGTGAGTTTCCGTAAGAGATAATTAGACGACAAAAGAAAAAGAAAAAAAAACAAAGTTTTGCTAAGTCAGTAATGCATTTTGCTCATGTATTTGTGATCACTTTCGTACAGTTTTCATCAGGTACTGGTCTGAATGTCAGATAAAAGACCCCTAAGAAAGACTGGAGTTAATGTGACGTCAAATGAAATTGTGAGATTATGAGAGAAAAGAGAGAGAGAGAGAGTGAGAGAATGCATTAGTCTTTAACACATTTATCTGAATATTCTCAGTAATGACATGACTGTAGTTCAAGTGTATTTACACAGTTGTCTTTATTATTATATAGACCACTGTTCTATGATTAATGTTTTGTTTTTAGGATTGGTTTCATTCTGTCTTTTTCCTTTTCTCTTCAGATCTGTATCTCAACAACAATCCATGTAGATACATTAATAACAGTGTAAACAATAACAATAACAATATAAACATGTAAACATACTGAATATTCAATCTCTCCCTCTGTCTCTGTTCTCTCTCTTCAGCTCCTGTGATTCTGGACCCCAACACTGCAGCACCATGGCTCATCCTGTCTGAGGATCTGACCAGTGTGAGATACAGTAGTGAAAAACAGCAGATTCCTGATAATCCAGAGAGATTTGATACATATACATGTGTTCTGGGCTCTGAGGGCTTTAACTCAGGGACACACTGCTGGGATGTTGATACTGGTGACAGTACACTCTGCTCCTTGGGTGTGACCACAGAGTCAAACCAGAGGAAAGGAAAGACATTCTTTAAAACTGGTGTTTGGCATGTTGGGTTATATAATGGTGAATACTGGTCAGAGGCCTCAGGAGAGTCATCTACTCCACTGACAGTGAATAATAAACTCCAGAGGATCAGAGTGGAACTGGACTGGGACAGAGGAAAACTCTCATTCTCTGATCCTCTAAATAACACACACCTACAAACCTTCACACACACTTTTACTGAGAGAATGTTTCCATACTTCTGTGATCACTGTAAACTCTCTCCTCTGAGGGTCTTACCTGTGAAGTGTTGTGTAACAGTGAAACAGCACAGTTAGATCTGATGCTGTCTCTGTTTAAAATGAAATGTTTCTACTGTTACTGTCTGTGTCATTCATATTATTTCTGATCAGAAGGTTGATTTTCTAAAAACTTGTATCAATTTATTTATTTTGTTTATCTTTATATTTTTTACAGCACATGTCTCTTATGCCATAAAAGGACAGTGTCAGTTGAGAGTAAATTTGAATAAATTATATGGAGTACAGTATTTAGGTTAAATTCAAGTGATAGCATATGAATTATATATTTTGAATTTTTTTTCAGTCTTGTTGTGAAATGTTGGATTGGAGAGACCAAACGTGTTTTAAGTCCTCTGGGCCCTGTTTCAGAAAGCGGGTTCAGTGAAAATTGTCAGAAATGTGACTCTTGCTCTGAAACGTTTACTGGACGCTTTTGTGACATTCCAAGTCACAGACCCACAAGACTTGTGAAAGACGAATTCCACAGAATTGCAGGTATGAGTCTAAGCAATAATTAATTTGTTTAGTATGAAGCTTTGAACCTCGAAGCACTAATCCATTAATTTGATATATTGTAGGGTTTCCGGGTTTGATTGTCTGCATAGATGGCACTCATATTCCTGTCACAGCTCCTTCAGTAAATGAGAAACATTATGTGAGTAGGGAGACTTTCCACAGCATTAATGTACAGGTAGTCCTAAATAGTAGCCTTTAGCAATCCAAATGAAAGACACTTCACAATACAGCTACTGCAGCTAATGACAGTTGTGCACTGTGAAGATCATATCCGACGCAGCATCAGCAACGGGGAAGCAAAGTGGCCTGGGTCTGTGCATGACTCGCGAATAAAATAAGTCTTCACCTATGAATGAAAACTACATGTTTCCCTGCAATTCAGGAATTTAGTCATATGCATTTTATATGTGTTTACATACTGTGCTTTGCTGCTAATATTGTGCTTTCTATTTACATTCTTTTTACAGCAGTTTATGTTTACACTACAACAGATGTCTTGAAATGCATTGTCTGCCTGAGTAATTTTGCACTATTTTTGTTGCACATGTTAAAGATTTGGGGGGGTGGGGGGGGGGGGGGGGGGGGGTTTGCACTGTTTTTACGTTTGCACACATACACTTTATGTAGTCTTGGGTAGGCCTGTGTAGTGTCAGTTAGTTCTGTGTCATCTCATGGGGCTTTGTGTTGTTCTTTGTGGCACCTTGGTCCTAGAGGAGCGTAGTTTCATCTCACTGTGTACTAGCTGTATATGGATGAAATGACAATAAAGCCTCCGTCTACATCTACTGAAAAATGTATTCTGAATGCCTATCCTATGATTAAATGATCGATGAATAAACGGACTTTTGACTTTATCGTTGTCTGTGCTCCTCATTATTTTAGATCAAACTGGCAAAAGCTAAAAATAACTGAATATCACAAAAGCGTTACTTGAATCTTAATGTCTCCTAATTGACGGAGAAACTATAAACAATTAGATCATAATGGAAACCATTTCACTAAGACTCTTACTTGAATCCTGGAAAATCCAGTAGAATTCTTTTAGGTAAGGATGGATAGGTCTATTAACAATCCAGTACCATTCTAAGAAAGATTAAAGAAAGTCCTATAGAATGTTCTGAACCCAATATGACTAGAGATTAGTGGGGTGGATTTAGGCACGGGCGACATGGGCGACTGCCCAGGGTGGCATCTTGCTGGGGCGACATAATGTGCCCACACAAAAGAAATTTTGGAATGGTGACATTTCCGCGATCAGTTTTCTATCGCCCATTTTCACGTCACGTCAATGATGTCATGTCACCGTGTGGGTCATTTAACCTTGTGAGAGTGGGCACGTTGATTTCCCTGGGGGACGATGCCCATATATGATTATGAAACTGATATGAACACTGCTTGATTATCAAATGAATCTATATCTGATACCATCTAGAACTCCTATAACCCCGTATGTTAACTCTTTTATACTGTAAACAAATCACTATGTACACTTTATACTGCATACTGTAAATAATTGTATGTACCATTGAATCCGTTTACCATGGGCTCATTCTACGCAGTAAATGTCAATTCTGTGTGCTGGCGAGAGGAGGGTGGGCCCTCCTTGTTGAATACTGGTTCCTCCCAAGGTTCCTTCCTCCTATTCTCTTTATTAGGGAGTTTTTCCTTGCCACTATCGCCTAGGGCTTGCTCACTGCGGATATGAGTACTGATCACTGTAAAGCTGCTTTGAGACAATCTTTGATTGAAAAAAACATGCTATACAAATAAACTTGAACTTAAACTTAAACTTGAAAATCTCTCTCTAATAGCTAATTTCCAGTCAATTCTAGCTCTAGAATTTGTGAAATCTAATGTAAGCAACAGAGGTTTTGTTGTTGTTATTGTTTTTGTTGTTATTGTCATTTCAAACTTCTTTATTTATGGATGAATGTTAAAGTAAGATTGAAGCATGTTTTGTTTATACGGTTTCAAAACGAGCAAAATAAAGTCAATCTGTTTGGAGAGTGTTAATATATGTATATAATATCTATAAAGTTTATTATATTATATCTGCAATGTATATTATATATTTCATGTACTGTTGATATACTATGGTATTGTTATAGTCTAGTCAATTCTCATTGTCTGTTACAGCATTTTTTCCCCATCCTGAATATAATACAGTTGAACATTAAATTAAAAGGTAACTAAGGATTTTGATAAACCAAGTGGAGGTACAGTTGGAGAAAAGCCTTTACACTTGATCCTGTAGGGGGAGAATTAGATTTTTGAGAACACAAGAACTTATAAACCAATCAGGATCCTTCAGCTGGAAACCCACCCTCTGAGGAAGAACGTAAGTCAGGAAGTGTGGGTTCGTCTGGAATGCAAGAAGAGCATGACCTAACATTAAACCGAATTTATGTTAGAGTTTATAGTTAATCAAACAGTGACTAAAGGACCAACAGAGTCTGTAGATCAGGGTGGGCTACAGGCAGAAAACAGAAGATCGTGTAAATTTTCAGTTTGTTTTCTAATCAATAATCAGAAAGTGAAAGTAGAGCTGAAATACACGTGGTCACTCCAAGTGTGGAGCTTTTTAAAACATGGCTTCATCAGAGGAGGATTTCTCCTGTCCTGTGTGCTTTGACACCTTTAAAGATCCTGTTGTCTTGTCCTGTAGTCACAGTTTCTGTAAAGTCTGTCTGCAGGAGTTCTGGAAGAATAAAACATCCAAGCAGTGTCCGGTCTGCAGAAGAAGATCCTCAAAACCAGATCCTCCCCGTAACCTTGTCTTAAAGAACCTGTGTGAGGCTTTTTTACAAGGAAAATATGGGATAACTTCATCAGGGTCTGAGGAGCTCTGCAGTCTGCACAGTGAGAAACTCAAACTCTTCTGTGTGGAGGATCAACAGCCTGTGTGTGTGGTGTGTCTGACTTCAAAAAACCACAAAAACCATGAATTCTGTCCAGTGGACGAAGCTATACATGATTGCAGGGTAAGACCAATATTGTGGTTGCTAAACCTTTTTTTTCTTTAAACATATTAAAAAAGGAAATAATATTTATTTTACAAGGTACTGCAAAAATTAATTCAAATTTATGGAACAATAAAATCTATACACTTAGGGTGTTATGTTGAATCACTTTTTAAAATGTTGTCTTTCAGTTAGATATGACTTAATACCTATTATATGAAATAGCGAAATTAGAAGTAATACAATTAACAGAATCAAGTGTGTGTGTGTGTGTGTGTGTGTTTGTGTGTGTGTGATATCACACATACAAACTCTACAGAATCCAACTGGAAACCAGAGACTTTCTATAATAATCTACTTATTTATTTCAGGAGGAACTGAAGACTACACTGAAGACCTTACAGGAGAAACTGGAGATCTTTAAAAAGGTCAAACTGACCTCTGATGAAACAGCAGAACACATTAAGGTGAGAATAAAAGTCACGAATCCTACGATTTCAAACAAAATGCTGATTTGCTGGAAATTCGACAATGCTTATATGACACAGGACAATAATTACGAACTTTTAAGAAAATGAAACTAACCTAAAACAAAAAAAGATGAAACTATCCTACACTAAAACTAAAACTAAGAAATAAGTAGAGCACATCACAGTAACAATATTAATAAATGATTCAAACAGTGTACAGTGATATGAAAAATATTTTCATGTTTCCCATTTCAGACTCAGGCTAAACACACAGAGACACAAATTAGAAAAGAATTTGAGAAACTTCACCAGTTTCTAGAAGATGAAGAGACAGTCAGGATAACTGCACTGAGGGAGGAAGAGGAGAAGAAGAGTCAGATGATGAAGGAGAAGATTGAGGAGATGAGCAGAGAGATTTCCTCTCTCTCAGACATAATCAGAGCCATAGAAGAGGAGATAAAAGCTGAAGACATTTTGCTCCTTAAAGTAAGAACCTAAACAGGTCTCACACTTTCTTTTAATGTCTCTGTTAATTCTCTCTCTCTTGATACTTGATAAATGAGGCACCTGTTTATTTATAATATGTTTTCACAGAACATTGAGGCCACAATGAAAAGGTAAGTAACCTGTCTCTTAACTCTCTTCTTTTTCTGTGATACAAAACCCACAGCAGCACTGACTCCTGAATGTTATTCCAGAACCCAGTGCACCCTGCAGGATCCACAGATGGTTTCAGGTGCACTGATCAATGTGGCAAAGCACCTGGGCAACCTGAGGTTCAGAGTTTGGAGGAACATGCAGGAAATTGTTCAATACAGTGAGTTTATATAATAGATAATTAGACAAAAAAGAAAGATTTGGTAAGTCATTCTGTAATGCATGTTGTTCATGTATTTATGATCACTGCCTCACAGTCTTCATCAGGTACTGGTAAGAAAGTACTCCTAAAAAAGGCTGAAGTTGATACAAGGCAGATTAAATTG
This sequence comes from Chanos chanos, assembly GCF_902362185.1. Taxonomy (NCBI): domain Eukaryota; kingdom Metazoa; phylum Chordata; class Actinopteri; order Gonorynchiformes; family Chanidae; genus Chanos; species Chanos chanos. Next base: position 30,082,922 of record NC_044503.1, on the reverse strand, counting down.
TGAAATATTGGGGAGGGGATGAGAGAGAAGTTTCGAGTTTTATTGTCATTTACGAGATAACAATGTGGACATCAGTAATGAAATTCTTGGGCTCGGGGCCAGCTAAACTTGCAAAATGCAGCAGGTAAATAATAATAATGAAAGAACGATAAAAGGTAAATATAAAGGTAATATAAGGAGATATATAAAAAAGGAATATATATGTACATGTGCAATAAATAGATAGAGGAGAAATGTAGAAATATAAAAAATATAGATAGATATAAGAGTATAGGAGTATAGAATGTGTAGTGAATGTACAGTCCTGAGTGGAACAATTTTAAAGTGCATAACAGCATAGACAGTTGTGGTGTACACACACACACACAGAGAGAGAGAGAGAGAGAGAGAGAGAGAGAGAGAGAGATGGTGATGTGACAGTAGTTTCTCCCAGTCACATTTGTTCTGTTTCTCCTTTTTTTTAAATGTTTCCTTTTGAGATTCTAGTGAATAAAAGACATGGATTCATATGGCAGTGTGAGAAACAACACACAGATCACAACACAGGGCAAATGTAAGGGCATCAGAAATTACTCATCAGAAATTTAAGTGTTTCACACGGCTCATCTTATAATAAAACAATATACAATAAATGAAATACATATCAACAGAGATACAAATCTCATATGTGACTTAAGAGAGTGGATTCAATCCTAGAGTGTAACAGGGTGTGTAGCAGCCAATAATGTAATAGCTATTGTTAATGTAATATTTTTTTCCGTTCTTAATGTAAAAGTTGATAATGTAATAACCATTAATAAAATGTCTTAACCAGTAACATAATAGCTTTTTGCCCATAATGTAATAAGTTATTACATTATTAATTGGGGTAAAAAAAAAAACAAAACATTAAAAATGTAATAATTGAAGCGATAATGTAATAATATACTATTTTTAAGCTTCATTTATTATCAAGTGTCAGATTTCCATAACACTTACCCTTACTATAACTTCTGCCACATAGCTGCTCAAAAGCCTGACCAATCCTGACCCCCGAATCTTAACACACACACACACACACACACATACACACAGCCCCACTCTCTCTCTCTCTTTCTCTCTCGAAATTAAGGCTATTTATTTGTTTGTGTAATGATGGTTAGATGATTAGACTTACCCCTGGAGCTGCCTTCTACTCCTTAGCCATTAGATGCCCAAACTGGCTCATTTTACTGCGCAGGACCAGTGGCTGTACTCCGAGCTCACCCCAGGTGTCTGAACTCCTCACCCTATCCCTGAGGGCGTGCCCAGTCACTCTTTGGAGGAAACTCATTTCTGATGCTTGTATCCACTATCACATTCTTTCATCCACTACCCAGAGCTCGTGACCATAGGTGAGGATTGGAACAAAGATCGACTGGTAAATTGAGAGCTTTGCCTTTTGGTGCCACTCTCTCTTCACCACGATGGCTACCGCTGCCGCCCCGGTCCACCTGTCAATCTCCTGCTCCATTTTACCCTCACTCGTGAACAAGACCCCAAGATACTTGTATGCACCCATTTGAGGCAGTAACTCACCCCCTACTCGGAAGGGGCAAGCCACCTTTTTCCAGCATGGAACCATGGCCTCAGACTTGGATGTGCTGGTCCTCATCCTGACTGCTTCACACTCACCTGCAAACTGCCCCAGTGCCTGCTGGAGATCACAGTTTGATGAGGCCAACAGGACCACATCATCTGCAAAGAGCAGAGATGCAATCCTGAGGTCACCATACTGGACACCTTCCACCCCCTGACTGCACCTTGAAATCCTGCCCATGAAAATCATGAACAGAATTGGAGACAAATTACAGCCCTGGTGGAGTCCAACACCCATCGGGAACAAGCTTGACTTTGTGCCAAGAATGTGGACATAGCTCTCACTGCGGTTATAGAAACTGAATGACTTGCAGCAGCGAAGCTGTCACCCCATACTCCTACAGCTTCCCCCCCACAGGACACCCCGGGGAACACAAATGTAAGCTTTCTCCAGATCCTCAAAACACATGTAAATTGGATTGACAAACTCCCATGATCCTTCCAGTATCTGTGTAAAGGTGAAGAGCTGGTCCGCTGTTTCACGGCCAGGGCAGAATCCACATTGTTCCTACTGAATCCAAGGTTCAACAGTTGGCCAGAGTCTCCTTTCCAGCACCTTGCAGTAAGCTTTCCCAGGGAGGCTGATCAGTGCGATACCCCGATAATTGGAGCACACTCTCTGGTCCTCCTTTTTAAAAATGGGAACCACCACCCCCATCTGCCACTCCACAGGCACTGTCCTGGACCTCCATGCAACACTGAAGAGACGTGTTAGCCATGGTAGCCCAACAACATCCAGAGCCGTTAATATTTCAAAGTGGATCTCATCCACTCTTGGCGTCTTGCCACTGTGGAGTTTCCTGACTGCCTCAGTGACCTCTGCCAGGGAGATGGGTGATAACCCCCACCAATCCTCCAGCCCTGCCTCCTCTGCAGAGGTTGTGTCAGTCGAATTTAGATCCTCAAAGTGCTTTTTCCACTGTCTGATCACATCCTTAATCGAGGTCACAACCTCCCCATCCCTGCTGAGAACAGCCTGGATTAGGCCCTGTCTGCCCCTCCTGAGTCGCCTCACAGCTTGCCGGAACCTCTTTGAGACCAAACGAAAGTTTTTCTCCATGGCCTCCCTGAACTCCTCCCATCTCCCAGTTTTTGCTTCCACGACTGCCATCGCTGAAGCCGGTATCTCTAAGCCCATTCCAGGGTCCCCCGCGCTAGCCAAGCCCGGAAGGGCTGACGTCCTCGTTCACCAATGGCATCCACTGAGTCCTTGAGCTCCCACCACAACAGGCACTGACAACCGTCTGGCCACGGCTCAAAGTTGCCGTTTCAACAGTGGGGGCTTTTAACATGGTCCATTCAGACTCCATGTCCCCAGCCTCCCTTGCGATCAGACAGAAGCTCCCCCAAAGGTGTGAGTTGAAGAACTTCTGGATGGGGTCTTCAGCCAGCCGTTCCCAGTTCACCCTCACTGCACGCTTGTGTTTGCCAAGTCTGCCCTGCAGCCTCACCCGCCATATGATCCAACTCACCACCAGGTGGAGATCAGTTAACAGCTCTGCCCCTCTCTTCACCCAAGTGTCTAGAACATACAGCCGTAGGTCTGATGAGACAACTACAAAGTCAATCATCGAACGTCGGCCTAAGCAGCTCTGGTACCAGGTACACTTGTGAGCTGCCTCATGCTCAAACATGGTGTTCGTTATAGACAATCCATAATTCGCATAGAAGTCCAACAACAAAGCACCTCGCAAGTTCAGATCAGGTAGGCCGTTCCTCTTAATCACCAAGTTTCTCCATCACTGCTGACGTGAATATTGAGGACTCCCATTAGAACTACTGAGTCCCCAGATGGCACCTTCACTTGAACACTTGCCAGTGCCTCTAAGAAGGCTGGGTACTCCAAGCTGTTGTTTGACATGTAGGCTGTCACAACAGCTAGAGATTTCCTCCCTGAAAACCAAAGTCGCAATAGGGTGACCCCCTCGTTCACCAGGACAAACTCCAACACAGCGGCACTCAGTTGGGGGCTAACGAGTAACCCCACACCTGCCCGCCACCTCTCACCCTGGGCAACTTCTGGAGAGTCCAGCCCCCATTCAAGAATTTGGTTCCAGAGCCAAGGGTGTGTGTGAGCCCAACTATATCTAATCGGTATCGCTCAACTTCCCGCACAAACTCCGGCTCCTTCCCCGTCAGAGAGGTGACATTCTACGTGGCAAATGTCAGTTTCTGTACCGTAAGTCCAGTCTGCCGGGGCATCTGCCCCAACCCGCCACCCATGTGGCATTGCACCCAGCCCCTTTTCTCCCCTCACTGGTGGTGGGCCCACGAGAGGTGGAGACAAGGTGGTGGAGGTAAAGTTCAATCTCAAATGAAAAGTTGCGCAAAGAAGTAGTCTTAGATCCTAAAGAGAAAGAGACAGAGAGACAGACAGAGAGAGAGAGAGAGAGAGAGAGAGAGAGAGAGATAGTAGGTTTGTGTGTTTGTATGTGTGTGGGGGGGGGGGACTGGTCAGGTTTTTGAGCAGCTATTTGAAAGAGGCAACAGTAAGGATAAGCATCATGGAGGTGTGACACTTTATAGCCAATAAATAAAAATGAAATAAAATGACAAGTATATTATTACATTATCACTTTAATTATTACATGTTTAATGTACAATGCGCTCACACACACACACACAACTAATTGAACACACACAACAGTGTATTTCATACATTTTACCGAGTACTCCCTGAAATGACATCACTGTAGTTCAGATGTATTTACACAGTCTTTACCATTATATTACTTTATTTTGGTATATTTATATTTCTTTATGTATACTACATTATATTATTAATTGGTTTATTATTATACAAACCACTGCTTTATGTGCTGTTTTTTTGTATTGGTTTCATTCTCTCTCTCTCTTCACTGATCTAGGTCTAAAGAATCCATCTAGACAAATGAATAAAAGTATAAATATGTAAACATACTGTATGTTTGATCTCTCCAACTGTCTGTTTCTCTTCAGCTCCTGTGATTCTGGACCCCAACACTGCAGAACCACGTCTCACCGTGTCTAACAGTGTGACCAGTGTGAGATACAGTGATAAGAAACAGCAGATTCCTGATAATCCAGAGAGATTTGATTTCTATCCATGTGTGTTTGGCATTCTGGGTTTTAGCTCAGGGACACACTGCTGGGATGTTGATGTTGGGGACAGTACATTCTGGTCCCTGGGTGTGACCACAGAGTCTAACCAGAGGAAGGGAAAGATATTCTTTGACACTGGTGTTTGGCGTGTTGGGTTATATGATGGTCAGTATAAGTCCTTGGCTTCAGGGGGGTCATATGTTCCACTGACAGTAAGTAATAAACTCCAGAGGATCAGAGTGGAACTGGACTGGGACAGAGGAAAACTCTTATTCTTTGACCCTCGAAATAACACACGCCTGCACACATTCAGACACACATTTACTGAGAGAATGGTTCCATTTTTCTATAATGGCTGTGAACTCTCTCCTCTGAGGATCTTACCGGTGAAATGTAGTGTTACAGTGACACAGCGAAATTAAGTCTGATGTTGTCTCTGTTTAAAATGAAATATTTCTACTGTTGTTGTCACACTCATTCATGTTATTTCTGATCAGAAAGTACATTTTCTAAAAACTGGTATAAATTTTATTTTGTACAGTGCATATCTCTTATAAAATTAGAAGACAGTGTCAGCTGAAAATATATTTAATAAAGTTGAATAAATTTGAATAAACAATATGGAGTAGAGTAATTTGTGAACGTGACATTTTAAAACAATTTCCTCTTTGATAAAAGTTAACCAGGATCTTTTCTTAAGAGCATTGATTAATTGATTTTCTCTGTCATCTCATGGAGGGTGATGGTCAGAACTTCACGAAGAGGAAAAATGAGGATGATGATGGTGGAAGTTTATATGATGGAGACTATGAAGACTGTGTTTGGGAAAGAGAGAGAAAAGAAACAGGAGCTCCATGTAACAGTTTTTTTTCAATTGCTAATAACCATCTGTCAATACTGAAGCCTGTTTTTCAAAACTCTTTACACAGTCTGCATTACCAACATGCTTCTTGGCCAGGTGCTTAACCCTATGCTTCAAGTCCTAAACGAGTCATTGTGCACTCTTCGACTGAAGTCCCTTGTGGGCAAGAGGATCAGTAAATAGCTGCACACTTTTTTTGATAAAATGAATAAATTTAATATTTTAACCTATGAAATATGTAAAGTAATTACAAGTCAGAGAGGGATATTCTGAGTGAAGTCCAGAGTCATTGGTATTAAAGTCAAAGTCAAGTTGCAAGTCATTTTTAATTTTGTTGAGTCGAGTCTGAAGTCATCAAAATTCTGACTCGATTCTGACTCGAGTCCAAGTCTGGTGACTGGAGTCCACACGTCTGATCTTGGCCAAACAGCTACATTTTTTATTAGCTGCCAAGACACAATTCTTGGAACAACTCAGCATTTTCTCAAATCTCCCCACAAAATTTTAAAAACTCACACCCAACAGTACAAACATCTAACTTCTGGGTCCCAATTTAGCTTTGCCCTCAGACAACACACACAAGTTGTCAAAAACACAGACTACATGACTGTTTGTTACACACTGGAGGGATTAATTCAAAACATTGCTACCAAATTGTTAAGTTTTTCAGAGAAATAATTTTGAATTTGTAAAATCACAGCACTGATTAACTAGAGAAGCCTTTCAGGAACACCTTGGTGAGAGAAATTCAAAACAGTACTATATTAACTACCTCTGATATTCACGGATAAGGGAATGCTACTGTATATGCTGTTTGGGTCAAAAACCGGACCTTCACAATGTCTCACTGGCAAAACATGTAAGGAAGAGTCCATGCATAGTGGATGCCGTGATTACTGGTGGTTGCACATAGGGTGATGTTACCTTCCTTCTGGCCAGGAACTTGTATGAATGCACAGTGAACAATGATGTTGCACCCCCTTTTGCGCCTTTTTTTTAGGTTGAACCCTGCCTCATCAGTGAAGATGTACAGTACTCATAAGGGTCAGCCCTGGCATCCAGCTCAAAAATTCTCTACAGAAGTCAAAAACCATTTATTGACCATGCAGTTCTGATTGGCGTGTTAACAATTTTGAGGCTTAGCGTTTGCATCTGGAGAAAAGTGTGCTCTTTGAGTTTAGGTTGTGGTGACTTGAGTTAATTATACTGAAAGTAGTGCTGGGCGGTATGACCAAGCATTTGCATCACAATATTTTTTAAGATTCTGGCAGTTTCATGATATATCACAGTGTTTGTTGTTGTTGCTATTATTATTATTATTGTTATTATTAAGAACCCCCATCACCCTAACCATGGACTCTTTCTGTGGTTGCGGTCAGGCTGTGGTCACACAACCTCAAGGCCAAAACTGAGAGGCTCTGTAGGAGCTTCTTCCCCAAGGCAATCAGAACACTAAATGCAGCCCATACTGGAGTCTAACTTCAGTCCTACACTGCACCCCCATATTTATATATATATATATATATATATATATATATATATATATATATATATATATATATATATATAAAAGGCTATAATGTTGTTAAGCAGTTTCTGTGTGAGTGTGAGAATGAGAGTAAGAGTGAGAGAGAGAGAATGAATGCGATAGCTGAATAGCTGCAATCAAGTAACTGTGTTGACGATAGCAGCATCAACACATCCTCTTTTTTATTGTTTTACTTCCACTTGAGCCGCACAATCCAGATCACACCCTCTCTGAAGTTTCATAAAGGTCACATGGAATGCATATGCATTCTTATATTGAAATTACATGAAATAACACAGCATGCAAAACTGTTTAATGTATCTATATTTACAGTCAAACTATTTCAAAGAAAATTAATTAGAGAAAGGCCATAGACATATCAGTAAATGTCTGATGTATTGACAGAGATATGTTCAGTGAGTAATGACTCTTAGCAAGGCAGATTGAGGTATGGGTAACATGGCCAGCCGCCAAGGGGTACCCACACACAAAAAAAATTCAGAATTGTGACATTTGTGCAATTGGTTTTCTATCATTTGCACGTCAAGTCAATGATATCATGTCACCCTGTGGGTCAGTTAATCTTATCGGAGTGAGCACCCTGATTCTAGTTTGTGAGCTGGACATGCTACTGCCTGGGAGGGTCTCCCACTCAGAAGTACGAGATGGGGAGGAACACAATGATTGGTAGTGGAAGTGGCTGTGATGCAAGGGGCACCAGCTAAAATCTTGCCTAGGGCACCAAATTGGTCAGGGCTGGCTCTGCTCTATTGTAAAGAGTCTGTACATTGCTAGGGACTATAAAACATTATGTTCCTTTCACTCTGATTAGAACAAAGTTTAGTTCTGTCTCTTTTGTGAAAAATAACAAGCATGTTTAAATCAGCCACCGTTGGGAGTAGCCAGTTAAAATATAATAACTAGTATGGACATGAATCAGCAAACCCCAAAAGTATTACATCAAATTAATCACAATTACAGTCAAAGGACACATGGCAATAACAGTGAGATTACTTTTGATCAAAAGACAATTATGTGATTGCTGGTTTTCCAATCTTTAAAACTCCTGTCAAATGTGCTTCAACAATCACTATACATCCATTAGATGCCACTGTTTTTGTTGGGTTCTCCTTTTCAAAAGAATTTCATGGATGTCAATTTTTTTTTAACAATGTTATGTGAAATATGTTGCAAATGTTTGATGTTACGCCTTTGGTTAGGGTGAAGAATATCATCTTTGTAATGATTCACCTCACCATAGGAGTGCCACATGATTTTTAATCAGGAATGTCATGATTTACGTAAAATCCGAACGTGTTTTAAGTCTTCTGGGCCCTGTTTCAGAGAGTGGGTTTAGTGAAAACTGTCAGAAATGTGACTCTTGCACTGAAACGTTTACTGTACGCTTTTGTGGCGTTCTAAGTCACAGACCCACAAGACTTGTAAAATAGCGCTAGATTTGCCCATGGTGAGGTTAAAGCGGGTCTAGTGCAGCGTGTGAGGCGGCGCTGTTTGAAGAAGTTGTTGCAGGTTGCAGGTGCTGTGTGACGTCATAATGTGCTGGCGCAAGTCAGGGTCGGTGTGGGCGGTATTTAGCCGCGCGTCTGTGCCGGTGCGCTCTTAAAGCGAGGCAGGAGTGGGAAGACAAACGGTGGATCCTTTGTTCATCTTCAAATAGCGCTTGTGCCGCCGCCACTCTCGCTTACGGCCATACCACCCTGAGCACGCCCGATCTCGTCCGATCTCGGAAGCTAAGCAGGGTCGGGCCTGGTTAGTACATGGACTGGAGACCGCCTGGGAATACCAGGTGCTGTAAGCTTTTCTCTTTTTTTTTTTCTTTTGTCTCTCTTTCTCTCTGTCCCTTCTTTGTTTTTCTTCGGTTCTCTGCTGGCAATCCAGGTGATTTTCATGTCGTCCTTTTTACTCTCTCTCTCTCTCTCTCTCTCTCTCTCTCTCTCTGTCTCCCCCTCCCTCTCTCTCTTTCTCTCTGTCTCTCTGTCTGACGACAACGAAGTACATCGGTAGCATGGAAAACATAAGGATGACATTAAATTCTACAGTTCTACATGCAGAATTAACCTGGCATTTATTGAACATCTCACTGTGTCTGTACTGGCCTCGCTATAGGTCCCTGTGCCTAGCTATCCAGACAGCTTAAACACCTACTTAATAACTCCAGGAGAACCAGAATTCCGTTTTGAAGTTTAATTAAGTAGTTCTTTTTTGTAAAACTGAAACAAACACAAAATGACACGTCGAAATTAGAGATGTGACAAAGTAATGTGATCAATTAATAAAGTAACAATTCACCCCAAACACTTGAAATATATAGTTTTGTATATCGACACATTTATAATTAACGAACTCACTTACGGACAATACGCCTAACAAGTTGTGTACGATGGACGGAACAGGACAGAGAAAACACCGTTACATAGCTGTAACTTGGCAACGCGAACACTAAATGAACACTACTTCCTACTTCCTGTCTTTAAAATAGGCTGCACTACTATTAACTGCCACTAGATGGCTTCAACAGACAAATAGGTAAAACTTAAACAGGCGGCTGAACACTCCCCGCCTGGGGTCTATCAAAGGAGACCCCACATAACTATTACTACTAATTTCAAGAGTCCTCAGGAGACAGAAGAAGGATCAGTTCTGTCACAGGTCTGGAGTAAACCTTTGGCTTGCCTTCCTTGATCACTCTCACATCCACTTTCCTCACCAATCCATCCCGGCTTGGAAGGGCCTTCGTGATGACAGCCATAGGCCAGTCATTTCTTTTTGCTTGGGCATCTTTCATTAAGACAACATCCCCTTGCTTGAGGTTAGGCCTCTTTTCTATCCATTTGTGCCGGCTCTGCAGGGTGTTCAAGTACTCTCGGCGCCACCTGCTCCAAAAGGTTTCTGCCAAGCTCTGAACTCGCTTCCACTCCTCCCTGAGAAGCTCTCCTTTCCCAAAGTCATGAGGCGGAGGTGGGGGAGCTCCAGTTTTCTGTGTCAAGAGCACCAGGGGAGTGAGAATGACAGGGGATTCTGGATCAGAAGACACAGGAATGAGAGGCCTTGCATTCATAATGGCACTGACCTCAGCCATGAGGGTCGTCAGAACTTCATGAGTTAGACGTGACTTCCCTTCAAGGAGCATGCAGTCCAGGATGCGACGAGCAATACCAATCATTCTCTCCCATACGCCGCCCATATGGGATGAATGGGGTGGGTTAAATACCCAGGTGCATTTCTGCTCTTGCAGATACTTCTCCACACTCTGTGAGTCAGAGCAAGATCCATCCATTCCCAGCTCTCGGCTCGCACCAACAAAGTTTGTGCCGCAATCTGAGCGTAGTTGCTTTGCTGGCCCTCTGACAGCGAAAAACCTTCTGAGTGCATTGATGAAGCTGCCGGCACTCAAGGCTTCGATCACTTCGATATGCACGGCTCGTGTACACATGCATGAGAACAGCACTGCCCATCTCTTACAGTTGGCATGCCCTCCTCTGGTGTGACGGGAAACTACCTCCCAAGGCCCGAAGACATCTACACCCACATAAGAAAAGGGTGGTGCTACCTGTAACCGCTCAGCTGGTAGGTCCGCCATCTGTTGGTACTCTGTTTTCCTGCGAAGCCTTCTACAGATGACACACTTGAAGAGCAGACTAGCGATGCTTCTTTTAGCTCCAACCAGCCAGATTCCAGATGCTCTGATGGCACCCTCTGTAAAATGCCTCCCTTGATGTTTCACTGCCTGATGGTGATGTTGTACAATGAGGGTTCCCAGATGGTGACGGCCCGGAACAATGACGGGGTTTGTTTCGTCTGTGCCTAACTGCAACTGTGTGATGCGACCCCCAACTCTGAGTAGTCCGGTGCTGTCAATGAAAGGATGCAACTTCCGCAGAAGGCTATGATGAGGAAGGTTGGCTGATGTTTCAATGCACCTGAACTCTTCTGCGTAGCACTCGTGCTGCACGCTCTTGATGACCAGTAATTTAGCTTTCTCCAACTCCTCTTCTGACGGGGCCTTGCGACAGATGTGCCACCCATAGCAGTTGTTTCCTTGCCTTACCCGAGAGAAGGAACGAGCAATGTGGACTAGGTGTGCTACTGCTTTGATGAGAATATTAAAGTTGGAGAAGCGCTCAAAGCGTGCGGTGCTTAGAATGTCCTTAGAGACATAAGTAATGTTAACAGTCGCTTGTAGGCGTACCTCGGGGTCAGAGACAGGGTCAACAAGATCGTAAGTCTCCTGAGGCTCTGGTGTAAGTGAGGATGGATTCTGAAGAAAGGCTGGTCCCGTGAGCCATGTCGTACTACCCAGAAGGGATGCTGGTATGGATCTAGACCCATGGTCTGCTGGATTAAGATTGGTGGAAACATACTGCCACTGTTCAGGAGCTGAAGACTGGCAAATTCGTTGGACCCTGTTGTTCACATAGACGTAGAATCTCCTGGATTGATTATGGATATAACCAAGTACCACCTTACTGTCTGTGTAGTACTTAATGCTGTCAAACTTTAGATCCATTTCCTCAACTATCATATCTGTCATCTCAACTGCCAGCACCGCCGCACACAGCTCTAATCGAGGGATAGAGAGCTCTGGTTGTGGCGCCAGCTTAGCCTTTCCAAAGGCAAAACCGACTTCCACATGACCATCGTCATGGGTTACCTTCAAATAGGCCACGGCTGCAACTGCCTTCACTGATGCATCCGCGAAGACACAGAGCTCCCTGAACCGAGCATTAGTGGCTGAGAAGGATGTGTAGGCTCGAGGTATTTTGAGCTCTTGGAGATCCTGGAGCGAGTCTCTCCATCTGTCCCACTCTGCTTCCATGTCTTTTGGTAGAGGTGAGTCCCAATCTTCAGCTTGTACAGAGAGCTGTCTTAGGAGTAGCCTTCCCTGTATTGTTACTGGGGTAAGGAAGCCGAGAGGGTCATAAATGCTATTCACCGTGGACAGAACTCCTCGTCGGGTGAAGGGTTTTGACTCAGCAGCAACTTGGAACATGAACACATCTGTCGCTATGTTCCAGGACACTCCTAGACTCCTTTGCCGGGGCACCTCATCAGTGAAGAGGTTCCGATCTTGGATATCTTTGGCCCGGTCTTCAGGGCTGAAGGCATCTATGACTACTTGCCTGTTGGAGGCCACCTTATGCAACCTAAGGTTGGAGGTAGCAAGCATTTCTTGAGCACGCTTGAGGACACTGATGGCCTCTTCCTCAGTGGGAAAAGATTTCAATGCATCATCTACATAGAATTCTCGCTCGATGAACCTTCTCACATCGCTGCCAAAGTCTTCTTCTCCTTCCCTGGCTGCTCTCCTTAGACTGTAGATGGCAACAGCTGGGGAAGGGCTATTTCCCGAAGACATGGACTCGCATTCTATAGTCCACAATGTTGCTGTTAAGGTTGTTGTCGCGATACCACAGGAACCGAAGAAAGTCTCTGTGGTCTTCTTTCACCACGAAGCAATGAAACATGTGCTGGATATCAGCGGTGATGGCCACAGGCTCCTTTCTGAACCTCATGAGCACTCCCACTAGGGCGTTGTTCATGTCGGGGCCTCTGAGCAGCACATCATTTAGTGAAATCCCCTGATATGCTGCACTGGAGTCGAAGACGACGCGGATCTGCTCTGGCTTCTTAGGATGGTAGATTCCAAAAGAGGGGAGATACCAGGACTCTTGGCCCTCCTGTAATGGAGGAGCTATCTCTGCATGCTTGTTGTTTAACATTTTCTCCATAAATTCCAGGAAGTGTGCCTTCATCTTGGGGCGCTTCTCTAGGGTCCGACGGAGTGATATGAGACGATTGTAAGCACAGTCTCTGTTGTTCGGTAGCCTTTGCCTGGGTGTCTTAAAGGGCAGAGGTGCAACCCAGCTGTTGGAGTTGTCTTGATGGACCTCACTGTCCATGATGTGGAGAAACCTCACATCATCCATGGAAAGGGCGAGTTTGTGATCGCTGGATGTGCGATGGAAGATGGACTGACCCAGGTTCTCCTCATCTGGCGTTGGCAGTAAACTGTCCAAGGAAATCACTGGAGAAGCTTGGTACGTAGTGATGTGACCAAATCTTTCCTTGACATGCACTTGACTGCTGCAGGGATGAAGGTAGCTTGGACGACCATTCTCTAAGACGCTAGTCTTGAGAGTGCTCACCTCAGATGGATTGTGAGCCCCCCTTAGACAGACCTCTCCGACAATGACCCATCCAAGGTCCAGCTTCTGGGCGAATGGGGCATTGTGAGGCCCATTGATTTGTTTCCTAACCTTATGTACTCTCAGGATGTCTCTGCCAAGCAGCAGGAGTATGTCTGCTTGAGGATCCAGAGGTGGTATCTCATCCGCAATCTTACTCAGGTGACTGTGATAACGGGCTGCATCAGGAGTCGGTATCTCTGAGAGGTTGTTGAGGATCTGGTTACACTCAAGGAGTGTAGGTAGAGGAAGACTGATCTTCTGGTCGACCGATTCTATTACATAACCACAGGCCCTTCGCCCCGCTGTCTCTTTGAGCCCCGCGCATGTCTTCAGCATGTATGGAAATTCACCACCTTGTATGTTGAAGACATTGAAGAACTCTGATCTCGCCAGAGATCTGTTACTCTGCTCGTCGAGTATAGCATAGATTCTCTTAGATTTATCACGGTGCCCCTTTGGATAAACGCTGACGAGACATATCTTCGAACATCCTCTTGCACTAACTCCCTCTCCACATACTTCAGTACACCTAGAGGTAACATCCTGATTGGTTGCCCTGTCTTCCTCCCCGCCATGCTCTGAAGAGGGAGGGGAAGACTTGGATCTCCATGGTGCAGGACCTGGATGGAGGGCTGACACGTGACGGTCACTCTGGCATTCTTTGCATTGTATTTCGACCTTGCACTCTTTTGCAAAATGATCAGTGGATGAGCAGCATCGGAAGCATATGGAGTTATCTTTAAGGAATTGCTTGCGCTCTTCAAGGGTCTTCTCCCTGAAGCCTCTGCACTTCCTCAGCGGATGGGGCTTCTCGTGGATAGGGCAGAGTTTGTTGTGATCCACTGATTTCTTCTCACCTCCAGACTTCCTAGGTGGGGACACAGTTGTCTTATGGACAGATACGGATGTTCTGTTGTATCTGTCTGGCCGCTCTCTTCTACCTGATGGTGTTTGAGAAGTGAGGAAGTTGAAGCTGGGATCTGTACGTGCCTTAGCTTCTGTGCGCACAAATTCAACAAACACAGGGAAAGGAGGAAAGCTGACATTATGGTCACGCTTGTATTTTGACCCGAATGATGTCCACTTTTCCTGGAGATTATATGGCAACTTCTCTGCGATGGGATGAATCCCCCTGGAGGTGTCTAAGTATGATAGACCAGGTAAGTAGTCGTTCAGCTTTGCTGCCTGAAGCTCTAGCAACAGGTCTCCAAGTTCACGGAGCTTTTGTGGGTCTTTGTTGGTCACCTTTGGGAAGTTCTCAAGTTTGGTGAATAGAGCTTGCTCAATGGCTTCTGGTGAGCCATATGTCTCTTCCAGCCTCTCCCAAGCCATCATAAGTCCAAGTGGCGGGTTTCTGATGTTGACTGCCTTCATCCTGCGGACCTGCTCTGAAGACTCTCTGCCAAGCCATTTACCGAGAAGGTCAAGCTCTTCTCCTGCGGTCAGGTCTAATCCAGCGATGGCATTCTGGAAGGATGATTTCCATACCCAATAGTTTTCTGGCTTATCATCGAAGGTGGTTAGGCCGGTCGTCACGAGCTGGTTGCGAGCTAAACACTTAGCGAGGTCATGAGTGGTAGGGGTTCTGTCATACTCTGCCTGATATGGGTTTCTGCTGAAGGCCCCATGTAGCTGAGTAGGCGATCGATGTTGAATGTAAGGCCTTTTTCCTGCGTGGTCCATCACATGCTCTTCGGGTTTGATGGGAAGGGTTCCACAACCATCACTAGGATGTCCAGTTTCCCTTATGCCTGTAATGTTGGGTGCGTGAAGTATTGGATTTGCTTCTTGCATATCTTCAACAATAGGGTGGGGTGTTGAATTCATACGGCGTTGATCTCTTACGTAATCTTCAGTGTGCTGTAGGCGTTTTTGAGGTGAAAGAGGAATAGGAGTTTTAACGGCAGACCCTAGATCAGATTCAATCAAACCGGCTTCCAACATTTCTGCTTCAGCCTGAGCAGCATCTCTTTCTTTTGCTACCTGAAGGGCTTCGAGGGTGGCTTGAAGGCGGGCTTGTTCAACCTTTAACTCTATCTCCCGTTGAGCATAGGCTGCTCTGGCTTGGGCTGCTTCGGCTTTTGCCCGCGCTGTAGCGATAGCCAGGCTAACCCTAGAACTGGCTGATGACCTACTTGAACGGGTATGTAGAGATTGAAGATCCTCATTTTCTTCTTTGATCTTGTTTTCTATCTGCTCTCTGACACTGTTGGAACTCTTGTGGCTACCTGCCATGTTGAGTTGATGGTTGCTTGACTCTGGGATGAGTAGTGTTCCACGTGGATGCTCTCCAATGTATACAACTTGCTGTATTGTTGTCCTTTTACTGTACTGGCCTCGCTATAGGTCCCTGTGCCTAGCTATCCAGACAGCTTAAACACCTACTTAATAACTCCAGGAGAACCAGAATTCCGTTTTGAAGTTTAATTAAGTAGTTCTTTTTTTTGTAAAACTGAAACAAACACAAAATGACACGTCGAAATTAGAGATGTGACAAAGTAATGTGATCAATTAATAAAGTAACAATTCACCCCAAACACTTGAAATATATAGTTTTGTATATCGACACATTTATAATTAACGAACTCACTTACGGACAATACGCCTAACAAGTTGTGTACGATGGACGGAACAGGACAGAGAAAACACCGTTACATAGCTGTAACTTGGCAACGCGAACACTAAATGAACACTACTTCCTACTTCCTGTCTTTAAAATAGGCTGCACTACTATTAATTGCCACTAGATGGCTTCAACAGACAAATAGGTAAAACTTAAACAGGCGGCTGAACAGTGTCAATCTGTGCTGTGGAGATTGATGGACTCTCCTCCTGGTAATGCCCAGTCATGCTCTGTTAAAAAGGATAAGAACGTGTCATCCCTTCAATGTGCATTTTAAACTCAAAGTTCCACACAAGAATGTAAAAACATTTTAATAAGGAGAGAAATATCAGTAGCTACCATACATAATATTAATGTAAACCATAGTAGGCCTTTCTGAAGCCCTCTCTGTGGCAGCAGACAACGTGTCTTCATCATCATCCTGTTATGAAGAGCTTTCTGTTTCAGTATACTTTAAACTACTATAATTGGCAAAATCTCTGAGAGTATTTACAGCCCAAATGTTAATATGCTAAGCAGGATATTAGGAGAGAGGACATTTGTGTGTCTTAAAAACAGCATTCTGTTGGGGGTTAAAGATACTCCAAATTTAAATAGCCACTGAATGACATTTACCTTGTTTAATATGTCAAATATGATTAAAACCCAAATGATGTACAATCATGAGCCTATAGGGCTAAGCAAAATGTGTCTTACCTGTTTGAACTATGTTTTTATATTTCATTTTCAGCAGCTGCCAAGTGCGCTTTGTGCCCATGGGATTGCTCCTAAATGAAAATAGAATTTTATTCAATTACATTCCACCACTTCCACTTGTAATATTAACAGAAAGTGTGCTTACATGTTAAATGAATAGACTTCTGCATTCAAACTTACGTACTGACTCGGGCAGAAATTCTCTCACACGCCAATTGTCTTGCCTTTGCTGATGCAGTTGTGTCACCCCCCCCCCCTTTTTTTTCTTTTTTTGAAAAATGTGCTCATACTCGCCATAAACACGAATTTGTAACTGCAGCGGGGTGAAGTAAACCGACTTTTGTTTTCTCTGGTTGCCATGGTGAATCGTAGTATCGGAGGTCCATTGATGATGGCTTTTTATAGTAGTCATGCATGCGCTTAACTCACAGTTAACATGCTCAGAGTTGATCGAACCAACTCAGATCAGCTTTTCTGGAACCGAAAACTCAGTTTCCCATCTCAGGGTTCATCAACTCAGAGTTCAGGATTAAACTCAGAGTTTGTTAAACTCGCTTTCTGAAATACCCCCCTGGTGATTTTCATGTCATCCTTTTTACTCTCTCTCTCTCCCTCCCTCTCTCTCTTTCTCTCTGTCTGATGACAACGAAGTATATCTGTAGCATGGAAATAATTTCTTGCTTTGGAAGAAGACCTGTTTGATTGCATTGCCTAATGCTGTATTCCTTTATGTTGCCATATGAAGTGTTCTATGATGTTTAGCCCCATTGGAGGTTTTGGATGAGACTGTTTGCGCCGAGAGAACAGAGGAAAGAGCAAAGGAGCGAGATGAATTACATTGCTGTTTTATGGAGACAGTGGTCGCAAAAAAAGGTAGCCTGTTTAAATATATATATTGCATTATAATCAATATTTTATTCTACTGTAACTGAAAGTTTAATTTGTGTCCTCACATTATCATAAGGGAGTTCGATGGTTACCTGCTCGGTGACAGAGGGTACCCCTACCAGCCCTATTTGTTAACCCCTTACCCTGATCCTGAGCCAGGCCCACAGCAATGTTATGACTTGGCTGACTGCAGGACACGAGACAGGGTAGAGATGACCATTGGGATGCTCAAGACCCAGTTCCAGTGCCTTCATAGGCTCAGAAAGGGCTTGTGACATTATTGTAGCATGTGTGATTCTGCACAACATTGCCACAATTAGAGGAGAACAAACACCCTACTCAACTAGTCGATGATCCTGATAACGATCCTGACCACCCCACTGATGCACAAGATGGAAGAGCGGTCAGAGACACAACACGCTACCATCAGTTCTGATTGACCCATCACCTCCCCAGTGTCAAATAAAGACAGTATGCCTTTCTGTTTATGAAGTCTTCTTTATTTCTTGCAAGTACAAATGCAGTACAGTAATTAATATTTTTTATGTTGTTCAAACAAGTAAAATCATCCACCCGTGGGCACCTCAACCACCTTGAACTGATGTTCCAGCAGTTGTATTTCTATTTTTGTCTTTTGCATCTGCAGCCCAGTGTTTGTTTCAGTTTGTTTCTTTAAAGTACACCTTTTACAGCTGTTTCGCAGAGAGCTAAAGGAACCCAAAAAATGACATTAAATTTCACAGCGCCAGGTTGTGGCAATAAAACCAAATTTGAACATGTCCAGTGAGCACAAATTTGGAGGCTGGTATGTGTAAAGGCATTGAGGTGTTTCTTTGAAATAGACAATATTAAATATTGGCGGTTTCTGGATGGCTGAAAAAGGTTTTTTTTTTTTTGTTTAGAAAACTTCACTAACAACTTTATATGACATGATGAATAATGTAGCCACTGAATGCTGTTTAATTGGGTAGCATGGGCTAAACAATATCACAGTTGTTTGTAATGAAATTATACCTTACCTGTTTGAACTATATTTTTACATTTTGACTTCAGCTACTGCCATTGTAAGTTTTGAGCCTGCTGGGTTGTACCTGCACAAATATTAAACATGCACGTACACACACACACACACACACACACACACACACATATATATACACATAAAACTGTTCTTTTCTTTCAATTAATACTCATGCATTGACTCAGTCAGCAATTTTCTGCCATGCCAGCTCATGTTCTTTCATTGCTGATACTGTATTGCTTTTTTCCCCTTAAATTTATACTCATAATCTGCAAACTCCTGCATTTATGCTTCTAACTCCACTGGGGAGATGTAGGAGGCCGAGCCCTTTTTTCTCCTGTCGCCATGATGAATCATGTTATCCGCGTTTCATTGACGAGGGCTTTTTATCTCTTCATGCACGTGCTTTACTTAGGGTTAACTTAACTCAGAGCTCATTGAACTAATTTTTATCACCTGTTCTGAAACCCAAAACTCTGAGTTTAAAAGTTCACAGTTAGTCAACCCACAGCTCAGGAGTTTGTTAACCCTGCTTTCTGCAACAAGCCCCAGATCCTCTAGGGGGAGAATTAGATAGTTGAAAACACAGGAACCAATCAGAATCCTTCATCTGAAACCCCACCCTCTGAGGAGGAGGTAAATCAGGAAGTGTCATTTCGCTTGGAATGCAAGAAGAGGTCGACCTGACAGATTAAACCAAATTTATGTTTGAGTTTATTTATTGTTAAACAAACAGTGACTAAAGGATCTATAGAGTCTCCAGATCAGAGCGAACTACTGGTAAAAAGCAGAGGTTAAAGTTAATTTACAATTTCTTTTCTAATCGAAAATCAGAAAGTGAAAGTAAAGTTGAAATACAAGGAATCATTCTGAGAGTGGATCTGTTAAAACATGGCTTCATCAGAAGAGGATTTCTCCTGCCCTGTGTGCTTTGACATCTTTAAGGATCCTGTTGTCCTGTCCTGTAGTCACAGTGTGTGTAAAAACTGTCTGCAGCAGTTCTGGGAAAAGAAGGGAACACAGGAGTGTCCAGTTTGTAGGAGACGATCATCAAAAACTGAGCCTCCTGCTAACCTTGTGCTAAAGAACCTGTGTGAGGCTTTTTTAGCAGGAAAAATTAGAAAAACTTCATCAGGGTCTGAGGAGTTCTGCAGTCTGTGAGAGACTCAAATTCTTCTGTCTGGAGGATAAACAGCCTGTGTGTGTGGTGTGTCAGACTTCAAAAAAACACAAAAACCATGAATTCTGTCCCGTGGATGAAGCTGCACATGATAGCAGGGTAAGACGAATACTGTGGTCAATAAACACCATGCTGACTTTTTTTTTGTTTTTTTCACAATTACGTTAAAAGTATATATATTTATTCTAAAAAAAAGTACTGTAAAATTGGGAAAATAACATCTGTACATAAAGAAAATCGATATACTGTTTAGAACAATATCTTTAAAATTTGTGGAACAATGAGATCAACACACTTAGGGTATTATATAGTATCACGATTCTAAGTGTTTGTATTTTGTTTGATATATCATATGAAATAGTAAAATTAAGAATCAAGTCAATCTACTTTTGACAACACATAGCAGTAAAAGGCAAGAAACAATATGTGTGTGTGTGCGAGTGTGTGTGTGCATGTGTGTGTGCCTCTGTGTGCCTGTGTGTGCCTGTGTGTGTGGGTCTCTGATCTTGAACAGAATCCAACTGAAAACCAGAGACTTCCTCTGAAAATCTACTTATTTATTTCAGGAGAAACTGAAGACTGCACTGAAGCCCTTACAGGAGAAACTGGAGATCTTTAAAAAAGTCAAACTGACCTGTGATCAAACAGCAGAACACATTAAGGTGAGAATAATTGTTACAAGTCCTACAGTATCATACAAAATGTTAATTCGCTAAACGGTCTACAATGCTTATATGACACAAAACAATAATTATGAACTTTTTACAAAATAAAATTAACCTAAATAAATCAGCAGAACACATCACAATAACAATGTTAAGTGACATTAAAAATGTTTTAATGTTTCTCATTTCAGAATCAGGCTAAACACACAGAAACACAGATTAAGGAAGAGTTTGAGAAACTTCATCATTTTCTACGAAATGAAGAGACAGCCAGGATAACTGCACTGAGAGAGGAAGAGGAGAGGAAGAGTCAGATGATGAAGGAGAAGATTGAGGAGATGAGTAGAGAGATTTCCTCTCTCTTAGACACAATCAGAGCCATAGAAGAGTCGATAAAAGCTGAAGACATTTTGCTCTTAAAAGTAAGAAACTAAACAGGTTTCACATTTTCTGTTCCTGTTCCTGTTTCTCTTTCTCTCTCTCTCTCTCTCTCTCTCTCTCTCTCTCTCTCTGTCTATTCCTCTTTGTCTGTTTGTCTTACAGGTCTGTCTATCTGTCTGCGCTTCTCTGTAATAAATCCTAAACTAGATACCTGGTGAATAACTCATTTCATCTTCTTTCACAGAACTTTGAGGCCACAAAGAAAAGGTAAGTAACCTGTCTCTTAACTCTCTTCTTTTTCTGTGATACAAAACTCACAGCAGCACTGACTCCTGAATGTTATTCCAGAGCCCAGTGCACACTGCAGGATCCAGAGATGCTTTCAGGAGCACTGATCAATGTGGCAAAGCACCTGGGCAACCTGAAGTTCAGAGTCTGGGAGAAGATGCAGGACATTGTTCAATGCAGTGAGTTTACATAAGAGATAATTAGACAAAAAAGAAAAAAAAAACAAAGATTCAATAAGTCAGTAATGCCCTTTTTTCATATATTTATGATCACTTTCTTACAGTTTTCATCAGGTCTGATTGTAAGATAAAAGACCGCTAAGAAAGACCGGAGTTAATGTGACGTCAAATGAAATTGTGAGATTATGAGAGAAAAGAGAGAAAGAGAGAGAGATAAAGAGAGAGAGAGAGAGAGAGAGAGAGAGAGAGAGAGAGAGAGAGAGAGGAGGCAGTAGTCTTTAACACATTTATCTGAATAATCTCAGTAATGACATGACTGTAGTTCAAACGTATTTACGCAATAGACTTTATTATTATATAGACCACTGTTCATGATTAATGTTTTGTTTTTAGGATTGGTTTCATTCTGTCTTTTTCCTGTTCTCTTCAGATCTGTATCTCAACAACAATCCATGTAGACACATTAATAACAATGTAAACATGTCAGCATACTGGATTCATTTTCCCTTCTTAACTAATTTGAGTCTCCCTAATCAGTGAAGACAAATTAATAACAATATAAACATGTAAACATACTGAATATTTAATCTCTCCCTCTGTCTCTGTTCTTTGTCTTCAGCTCCTGTGATTCTGGACTCCAACACTGCTCATCGAGGTCTCATCCTGTTCGAGGATCTGACCAGTGTGAGATACAGTGATGAGAAACAGCAGATTCCTGATAATCCAGAGAGATTTGATTTCTATCTATGTGTCCTGGGCTCTGAGGGCTTTAATTCAGGGACACACTGCTGGGAGGTTGATGTTGGGGACAATACATTCTGGAACATGGGTGTGACCACAGAGTCAAACCAGAGGAAGGGAGACAAATTCTTTAAAACTGGTGTCTGGTGTGTTCAGTTACATGATGGTAAATACTCATCAAAGGCCTCAGGAGGGTCATGGACTCGACTGAAAGTGAATAATAAACTCCAGAGGATCAGAGTGGAACTGGAGTGGGACAGAGGAAAACTCTCAATCACTGATCCTCTAAATAACACACACCTACAAACCTTCCCACACACTTTTACTGAGAGAATATTTCCGTTCTTCTATAATCGCTGTAAACTCTCTCCTCTGAGGGTCTTACCAGTGAAGTGTTGTGTAACAGTGAAACAGCAAAGTTAGATCTGATACTGTCTCTGTTTAAAGTGAAATGTTTCTACTGTTACTGTCTCTGTCATTAATGTTATTTCTGATCAGAAAGCTGATTTTCTAAAAAACTGGTATGAATCTGGTTATTTTGTTTATCTTGATATTTTTACAGCACATGTCTCTTATACCATAGGAAGACAGTGTCAGTTGAGTGTAAATTTGAATAAACTATATGGAGTACAGTATGTACGTTAAATTCAAGTGATAGCATATGAATTACGTATTTTGAAATGCTTTCAGTCTTGTTGTGAAATGTTGGATTGGAAGGATGTTGTATTTGTTTCGTTTATGTGAATTATTTAAAACAATTTCCCCTTGATATTTGTCAGAGAAAATGTGAGAGTCTGGATGGATGTGCAAAACCAGGATCTTTTATTGAGAGCAGTCATATCATATCAGGAACACAGTCAGGGCCCAGGAAACACTGACAGACAGGAATACACCAGACAGGACTGACAGACAGACAGGTTCACAGTCATATCATATCAGGAACATAGTCAGGGCCCAGGAAACACTGACAGACAGACTATTTTTGTCTTTTGCATCTGCAGCCCAGTGTGGCCCATTTCTAAATTAGATTTTTCGGTTTGTTTCTTAAAGTACACCTTGTACAGTTGTTTCACAGAGAGCTGTAGGGACCCAAAAAATGAAAGTGAAGTTCACAGTGCCAGGTCTGCTTAGTTTCACTGTAAGTCATGGGCCAACATTGAACATCTTATTGAGGTATGTTGTGCTGTTGATGTGGATGGACCCTCTCCCTCATTGTATTGTCCAGCATTGCTCTGTCAGAGAGAAAGAAAGTGCAAGTTTTATTCTGGTACAACACTGTCGTCAACTGTTAGATGTTATTTTTAATGTGTAAAGCTCAACAGGCCTGTCTGTATCTTCCCTCTCTGTGGCAGCAGACAATGTGTCTTCATCATCCTCCTGTAATGCAAATTAACCATTTTTGTGTTGTACTACTATAACCCTTTCTGAAAAATCTGTGGAGTGCTGAGAGCGCTTACAATTGCATGGAGGTCTGATGTGGCAGAGGGCTCCACCAGACAGATTACACCATCAGTATCTGGTAGAAGATGAAGATTAGACAGTTAAATTGTAGCTTTACCCAGAAAAGTGCCCCCACCTAATTTGAATTTTTACAACAGTGTGCAGGCCACATCACATATTTTTCACATATATAACTCTGAGTCACCTTGAAATAGATTATGATGTCTGAAGGACAGCTAAGAATCTGAAAAGTAACAAAGAATTGTACCGCCACAAGAAAATCAGTGTGCCAAGTTGTGTGTAAACAACATCACAGTTGACTGTAATGAAATTATACCTTACCTGTTTGAAGTATATTTTTATATTTAATCTTCGGATGCTGCCAAGTACGTTTTGTGCCTGTTGGGTTGCCCCTGCAAATATTAAACGCACACATATATATCAGGGTTTTCGCTAGGATTTTTTTTTTTTTTTTTGCCAATCCAGTGTCCGGAAATGTACCTTACCAGACAAATCTGTCACGTTTCTATAAGTCTGTGTAAAACGCTAATATAAGTAATAATGTACACCTGGGGGGTATTTCAGAAAGCGGGTTTAGTGAAAACTCTGAGTTTGTTAACCCTGGGGTGAAGGAAACTCCGGATTTTCCGTTCCAGAAAGCGAGGTAACTCAAACTCTGGCTCAGTTACCGTGGTAACTGACTCTGTGAACCTAACCTGCCCACTGGCAGGTTTTCTTCAACAAACCCTGAGTTTCTCCCGAACTCCTCCCTCCGACTGAACCTGAAGTAGCTGTCAAACATGGCGTGTTCTTTCGTCGCTAACCCGATCGGTGTTGAAACCAAATTAATTCGCATAGCCTTATGTCCGGAGAGGTTTTTGAGACCCCGATTAGTATTATCATTCCCTGATGACTACGTAATCGAGCGTCACCGTTTGTCATCACAATGTATCATTTATCCGAACAACTCCGGCCTACATCTCTAATATTAGACACCGTGGACTTCTTGCTCTCGGATCGGAGCAAATTCTTTGCTCTTCATTTTTTTTTGCCGACGGGAGTTTCGTTTATAACACTGGCGACGCCGAGTATATTGGGAAAACAATTGTTTGTAGAGCCGTAAAAAAGTGTCCCTTGTACTTAAACGGCTACTGCACATTTTTCTAGTGTCAGACCTCTAAGGACCATCAAAGAGGAACTACACAGGATTGCAGGTGACTTATGTAGAATCATTCAGTTAAAGGTAATGATATTTTAAATTATATCGTGTTCATGACATTCTGCTGCGACCTCAGACTGGGATCAGTCGTTAGTTTTTATGTTGCAGCGTTTCCCAGTGTCATGGGCTTCATTGATGGCACACAGATCCCTATCACTGCTCCTTCAGTTAATGAAGTAGAATATGTGAATAGGAAGTCTTTCCACAGCATTAATGTGCAGGTACACTGACTATTGTCTTACAATAACAAAGACTATACATCACAATATACTGCAACTAATATCTCATTCTCTGCACTGTCAGGATCATATGTGATGCAGTGCACTTGCTCACAGATGTTGAAGCCAGTGGCCCAGCTCTGTCCATGATATACGAATGTATCATTAGTGTACCCTGAGCAACAGATTTGCACATGGTAAGTAAAGCTTTGCACAAATACCATTCCTTGTCTCCCTCTTTTAATTAACACCTTTAAAATATATCCACTATATAATTACAGGAGAGTTTGATGGTCACCTGCTTGGTGACAGAGAGTACCCATGCCAGCCCTCTCTGTGGAGCCCTTACTCTGACCCTGAGCTGGGCCCCCAACAACGTTCCAGTGTGGCCCACTGCAGGACTAGAGCCCGGGTTGAGATGACAATAGGCATGCTCAAAGCCCGGCTCCAGTGTCTGTGTAAACTCAGAGTAACCCCAGAGACGGCATGTGACATTATTTTGTCATGTGTTATTCTCCATAATAATATTGCCACAATTAGAGGAGAGCAGCACCCTGCCACACAAATGAACGATCCTGAGGAAGACAGTCCCATCCACCCTGCAGATGTCCTGGATGGAGGAGCCGTCCGAGAGAATTTGCCAAAAACATTTCACAGATTAAGATACCACCACCCCCAGCAGTCAAATAAAGAAAAATCAGTCACATTTCATTTGGTCTTCTTTATTTCCTACAAATGCAAATGCAACAATTACTATATTTAGATTGTTCCAACAATTAACAATTCACCTGTGACCATGCACCCACCTCTAACTGGTGTTCCAGTAATTGAATTTCAAGATAGGCCATTTAATCTGCCACTGCAAGTGCATCATTTCTAAGTCAGTTTTAGCCTTTTTTTTCAGGAGAGGTATTTTATACAACTCCTTAATTCATAACTTAGAAAACATAAGGATGACATTAAATTCTACAGATCTACATGCAGAATTAACCTGGCATTCATTGAACATCTCACTGTGTCAATCTGTGCTGTGAAGGTTGATGGACTCTCCACCTGGTAATGCCCAGTCATGCTCTGTTAAAAAGGATAAGAACATGTCATCCCTTCAATGTGCATTTTAAACTCAAAATTCCACACAATAATGTAAAAACATTTTAATAGGGAGAGAAATATCAGTAGCTACCATACATAATATTAATGTAAACCACAGTAGGCCTTTCTGAATCCCTCTCTGTGGCAGCAGACAACGTGTCTTCATCATCATCCTGTGGTGAAGAAGAGCTTCCTGTTTCAGTATACTTTAAACTACTATCATTAGCAAAATCTCTGGGAGTATTTACAGCCCAAATGTTAATCTGCTAAGCAGGATATTAGGCGAGAGGACATTTGTGTGTCTTAAAACAGCTGTTGGTGGTTAAAGCTACACCAAGTTGAAATAGCCACTGAATGACATTTACTTGGTTTAATATGCCAGATATGATTAAAACTAAAATGAGGTACAATCATGAGCCAATAGGCCTAAGAAAAATGTCTTACCTGTTTGAACTATGTTTTTATATTTCATTTTCAGCAGCTGCCAAGTGCGCTTTGTGCCCATGGGATTGCTCCTAAAAGAAAATAGAATTTTATTCAATTACATTCCACCACTTCCACCTGTAATATTAAAAGAAAGTGTGCTTACATGTTAAATTAATAGATTTCTGCATTCAAACTTACGCATTGACTCGGGCAGCAATTCTCTCCCACGCCAATTGTCTGGGTTGACGAAAGAATGACAACGAACTAAAATCAGCTCCAAAATTGAATGAACGGTAACGACCAAGCAAAACAAACAGTAACGACTCAGCAAAACCTCAACATTAACCGCTAAAATCTGTAACATCTGAAAGTGCTGTTTATATGCTGAATAAGTGGAGCACTCGAGACAAAACTTTTCTTTCGGTAAATACTCACGCGTTGACTCGGTCAGCAATCTGTCACGCCAGCTCACGTTCTTTTGCGGCTGCTAGATATACTCATGCAGAATTCTGCATACGCATTCATTAATATTTCTAACTCCACCGGAGAGAAGTAGGAGGCTGAGCCATTTTTTCTCCTGTAGCCATGATGAATCATGTTACCTGCGTTTCATTGATGAGGACTTTTTATCTCTTCACGCACGTGCTTTACTTAGGGTTAACTTAACTCAGAGCTCATGAACTAATTTTTATCACTTGTTCTGAAACCCAAAACTCTGAGTTTAAAAGCTCAGAGTTAGATAACCCACAGCTCAGGTTTAAACTCAGAGTTTGTTGAACACGCTTTCTAAAACAAGCCCCATCCGAAACCCCACCCACTGGGGAGGAGGAAAGTCAGGAAGTGTTATTTCGCTTGGAATGCAAGCAGAGGTCGACCCGACAGATTAAACCAAATTTATGTTAGAGTTTATTTATTGTTAAACAAACGACTATAGAGACTATATAGAGTCTGCAGTCCAGAGCGAAATACGGGTAAAAAAAACAGAGGTTAAAGTTAAATTGTGGTTTGTTTTCTCATCGAAAAACAGAAAGTGAAAGTAAAGTTGAAATACAAGGAGTCATTCTGAGAGTGGATCTGCTAAAACATGGCTTCGTCAGAGGAGGATTTCTCCTGTCCTGTGTGCTTTGACATCTTTAAGGATCCTGTTGTCCTGTCCTGTAGTCACAGTGTGTGTAAGGTTTGTCTGCAGCTGTTCTGGAAAAACAAAGACTCCAAGGAGTGTCCAGTTTGTAGGAGAAGATCCTCAAAGGAAAATCCTCCCATGAACATGGCTCTACGGAACCTGTGTGAGGCCTTTTTACAGGGAAAAATTCAGGGAATTTCATCAGAGTCCGAGGAGTTCTGCAGTCTGCACAGTGAGAGACTCAAACTCTTCTGTCTGGATGATAAACAGCCTGTGTGTGTGTGGTGTGTCAGACTTCAAAAAAACACAAAAACCATGAATTCTGTCCAGTGGATGAAGCTGCACATGATAGCAGGGTAAGACAAGTACTCTGGTCATTAAACACCATGTTGAATTTTTTTTTTTTTTTTGCATAATTACATTAAAAACATGTATTTATTTTAAAAAAGTACTGTAAAATTGGGAAAATGACATCTGTACATAAAGAAAATCGTTATACTATTTAGAACAATATCTTTAAAATTTGTGGAACAATGAGATCAACACACTTAGGGTATTATGTAGTGTCACGATTCTAAGTGTTTGTATTTTGTTTGATGTATCATATGAAATAGTAAAATTAGTAGTGATAACATTCAGAGAATCAAGTCAGTCTACTTTTGATGACACATAGCAGTAAAAGGCAAGACACAATATGTGTGTGTGCGTGCGTGTGTGTGCGAGTGTGCGTGCGTGCGAATGTGTGCGTGTGTGTGTGCGTGTGCGTGTTTGTGTGCCTGTGTGTGTGTGTGGGTCTCTGATTTTGAACAGAATCCAACGGAAAACTAGAGACTTTCTCTGAAAATCTACTTATTAATTTAAGGAGAAACTGAAGACTGCACTGAAGCCCTTACAGGAGAAACTGGAGATCTTTAAAAAAATCAAACTGACCTGTGATGAAACAGAAGAATACATTAAGGTGAGAAAAATTGTTACAAATCACACAGTTTCATATAAAATATTAATTTGCTAAAAATACTACAATGCTTATATGACACAGAACAATAACTATGAATCTTTTACAAAATCAAATTAATCTAAATTAATCAGCAGACCACATCACAGTGACAATATTAATATGTTCAAACAGTGTACAGTGATATTAAAAATGTTTTAATGTTTCTCATTTCAGACTCAGGCTAAACACACAGAGACACAGATTAGGGAAGAGTTTGAGAAACTTCACCAGTTTCTACAAGATGAAGAGACAGTCAGGATAACTGCACTGAGAGAGGAAGAGGAGCAGAAGAGTCAGATGATGAAGGAGAAGATTGAGCAGATGAGTCGAGAGATTTCCTCTCTCTCAGACACAATCAGAGCCATAGAAGAGGAGATAAAAGCTGAAGACATTTTGCTCCTTAAAGTAAGAACCTAAACAGGTCTCACACTTTCTTTCACTGACTCTGTTTTTGATTCTCTCTCTCTCTCTCTCTCTCTCTCTCTCTCTCTGTCTATTTATCTTAAAGGTCTGTCTATCTGTCTGTGCTTCTCTGTAATAAATCTTAAAGTAGATGCCTGGTGGATAACTCATTTCATCTTCTTTCACAGAACTTTGAGGCCACAAAGAAAAGGTAAGTAACATGTCTCTTAACTTTTTCTGTGATACAAAACTCACAGCAGCTCTGACTCCTGAATATTATTCCAGGGCCCAGCGCACACTGCAGGATCCAGAGATACTTTCAGGAACACTGATCAATGTGGCAAAGCACCTGGGCAACCTGAAGTTCAGAGTCTGGGAGAAGATGCAGGAGATTGTTCAATACAGTGAGTTTATATAAGAGATAATTAGAAAAAACCCTCCAAAGATTCAGTAAGTCAGTAATGCACTTTGCTCATGTATTTATGATCACTTTCTAACAGTTTTCATCAGGTACTGGTCTGAATGTGAGATAAAAGACCCCTAAGAAAGACTGGAGTTAATGTGACGTCAAATGAAATTGTGAGATTATGAGAGAGAGAGAGCGAGAGAGAGAGAGAGAGAAAGAGAAAGAGAAGGCAGTAGTCTTTAACACATTTATCTGAATAATCTCAGTAATGACATGACTGTAGTTCAAACGTATTTACACAATAGGCTTTATTATTATATAGACCACTGTTCTATCATTAATGTTTTGTTTTTAGGATTGGTTTCATTCTGTCTTTTTCCTGTTCTCTTCAGATCTGTATCTCAACAACAATCCATACAGATACATTAATAACAGTGTAAACATGTAAACATACTAGGTTCATTTTCCTTTCTTCACTAAAGTGAGTCTCAGTAATCCGTGAAGATAAATTAGTAACACTATAAACATGTAAATATTCTGAATGTTTAATCTCTCTCTTTGCCTCTGTTGTCTCTGTTCAGCTCCTGTGATTCTGGACCCCAACACTGCAGCACCACATCACATCCTGTCTGAGGATCTGACCAGTGTGAGATTCAGTGATGACAAACAGCAGATTCCTGATAATCCAGAGAGATTTGATAGATATCCATGTGTCCTGGGCTCTGAGGGCTTTAACTCAGGGACACACTGCTGGGATGTTGATGTTGGGGAGAATACATACTGGAACATGGGTGTGACCACAGAGTCAAACCAGAGAAAGGGAGAAACATTCTTTAAGACTGGTATCTGGCGTGTTCGGTTATGTGATGATAAATACTGGTCAAAGGCCTCAGGAGGGTCATATATACCACTTACAGTGAATAATAAACTCCAGAGGATCAGAGTGGAACTGGACTGGGACAGAGGAAAACTCTCATTCTCTGATCCTCTAAATAACACACACCTACAAACCTTCACACACACTTTTACTGAGAGAATGTTTCCATTCTTCTATAATCACTGTAAACCCTCTCCCCTGAGGGTCTTACCTGTGAAGTGTTGTGTAACAGTGAAACAGCACAGTTAGATCTGATACTGTCTCTGTTTAAAGTGAAATGTTTCTGCTGTTATTGTCTCTGTCATATTATTTCTGATTAGAAAGTTGATTTTCTAAAAACTTGTATCAATTTAGTTAACTTGTTTATCTTGCTATTTTACCAGCACATGTCTCTTATACCATAAAAGGATAGTGTCAATTGAGAGTAAATGTGAATAAATCATATGGAGTACAATATTTAGGTTAAATTCAAGTGATAGCATATGAGTTATATATTCTGAAATTTTTTCAGTCTTGTTGTGAAATCATGGATTGGAAGGATGTTGTATTTGTTTCATTTATGTGAAGTTTAAAAAGGATTTCCCCTTGATATTTGTCAGAGAAAATGTGAGAGTCTGGATGGATGTGCTAAACCAGGATCTTTTATTGAGAGCAGTCATATCATATCAGGAACACAGTCAGGTCCAAGGAAACACTGACAGACAGGAATACACCAGACAGGACTGACAGACAGGTTCACACCTAAACACAAGGAGCAGGAATCAAGGCTCTGAAAGAGAGAGAGAGACAGACAGGTCATTTACAGACTCAATGTTTCAGAGTAACAGAGCTCAGTCTCAACTTAACCTAGGACTTCACAAAAAGACACTGACAACACAGCGGTATTTATACAAACAGAAATCCAGACTTGATTAACAGAAAGCAGGTGAAAACTATTAATGATTAAATTAATGAGGTGATCAGAACAGCAGGACCAGATAGAGGAGGAGACTGTTCTGTTTGTTTCATTTGTTCTGTTCTGTTTGTTTATTTTTATTTTATTTTATTTTATGTCAGTCTTTATTTTTAAGGAGTCTTTAGTTTAGTATCTGTCTGCACACCTGCCCCCCCCCCCGTCCCAAAGAAACAAAACAAAATAAATAAATAAATAAATACATGAATAAATACATAAATGAAAATACAGACAAGGCATAAATGATCAGTGTTAATCCTGAGGAATTGGATTTTAGTTCAGTTTAAATTGGCATACAGTAAACTAATATATGCACCAATATTTGTAGTAGTTAATGAATTCTGTTTTGATAATGAATTATAGCTTGTGGATGTGTGAGGTGTCAAAGAATGACTCAGTGCTGTAACTGAAGGTGAGTCACAGATCAAGGGTTTAATTTGAGTCATATTCAGTGTACACCAAGAGCTACAAGAGACAGGTGGTTTTGTTCATTATTTTACTGGGAAGGGGAGTGTACATTTTGCATACATTTTGTTGTTGTTGTTGTCTTGATTAAGTTGGTGTCTTTGTTAGGTCAGTGATTAGAGCACTGGCCTGATAAACCAGTGGTTCCCAGTTGAGTCCAGGCTTAGTCCTTGATATTCCACAATACTTGAGAGGCAAACATTGGTCCTCCTGAACCCAAAGTCTGTGACTGTCTGTCTACAAGATCCCAGAGAGGTTAAATGCACTAACTGACCAATAGACCACAAACAACTGGACAAACTTTTTCAGATTCAGGTCCCTCTGTGTGTGTAAGATGACTGATTAGGTTAAAGAGAGAAAGGGCCTGTAGCTACTGAAACCTTAGAGAAGATTCAGATGAGAGGGAAAAGTTCTGAAAACTTTCTAGATACATCAGTGTCCTCAGCTAGTGGTGGAGCAGCACAGTGTTCTCCTATTGGGATTCTCCACATTCTATAAGTACAGTTCATATGTGTGATCTGTGAATGGATAAAGTGGGTCAGATTTACCAGTTATGCCAGTGACTCCCCCTCACAGTGAATAAGAAACTCCAGAGCACAACAGAGCAACTGGACTGGAACAGAAGAGAAGTCTAATCCTCTGACCTTCTCAAAAACGGACAACACACGAACTCACACACACACACACACACACACTTCTTCCATTCTTCTGTGATGAAACTTTAACTCTGAGGATTGTGATGTGCTATGTGTTCTGAAACTCACTGAAAGTTGCCAGTTCAAGTCCAACTTGGTTAATGGTTGTGAAACCAAGTCCATATTAGCTCTGACTCCTGAATGTTACGACAGAGTCCAGTCCTCTGATACTGAAGGATCCAGAGATGTCCTGGTGTGGGGCCCATACACTCCTGTTCTCTGTATGTGTCCATTCTCATTTCTTCACTGTGACTCATGATTCAGTATTAATACACCATAGAGAAGAAGAGGATTTGTACTGTCCTGTGTGCTGTGACATCTTCAGGGATCCTTCTGTCTTCTTTTATAGTCACGGTGTGTGTAAAGGCTGTCTGCAGCAGTTTTGGAATAACAGAGAATTCACAGTGTGTTCAGTATGTATGGGAAATTCATGAAGAGATTGTAATGGTCCAGCCCTGCTCTTCGAAGTCCTAATCCATGTTTTCCCTGTGTCCTGTCTTGTCTGTCTATTCCAGGTTGCTCCGGTCCATGTTTTACCCTGTTCCCTGCCAGGGTTCTGCTCACCTGCTGCCACTCACCTCATCAGCCACTGCATTTAAGCCCTGTCTGTTTCCCCACTCGCTTGCCAGATGATCTCGCCATATTCATGATTATTGTCTTGTTTGCCTTGCTTATTTTTGTTCTTGACCTGTTGCTGGATTTGCAATTTTGTCTTGTGTCTGCTTGGATCTGGGGGCTATTCCAGAAAGCCGGTTTCTCCGCACAGCTTCCCGTACAAAAGCAAAATTAGTACAAGTTAAATTCAACCACATTAAGGGGTAAAGCGAACGTATCAGAATGCGCGGCAGTCAAAGACAAAGGCCAGAAGGCGACAGAAATAAACTTACTGAAACAGAGTAGCTTTCCGCTCGTCTTCTTTTTTTGGGCAGACTCCTCTCGCGCCTCTTTGATGGGACTCCATCCTGTCCAACCGCCGAATAACATTCTCCATGAACGTTTACTGCTGTTCAGACATCTTCGTAAAAATGCATTTAACGGGGACACCAGTTGTTTGTTTTCGTTCGGACTCGTCGTTGGAAAAATTGGATATTCCCGGCGCACGAGTAGCCTCTCCACTCCGCTGTCCGTTCGAAAACTCAAGTGTTCTTTTGCAAGCCATCTTCAAAATACACACTATCAACAGAATACGGAGCACAACTTCTGTGAGGGCAGCTGTGGTCTAAAGGTTAGAGAACTGGGCTTGTGACTGGAGGATTGCCGGTTTGATTCCCAGGCCCACCATCCCCTTAACCCTCCTCTCTTCGCTACTGATGGGTTAAATGCACTGTTCACAGTGTGTGTCTTACAGTGACTTCCTTCGCATTTCAAATTTCGCGCTGCAGTTGCTCACAATGCTATTGGTTACTATCATGAACACACAGAAAACTGACTGGACCAGACTCAACCTTAGATTCTGAGTGGGTGGCTTGAAAACGGGGCGCGTCCACGTACTGAGGAGACGCATTCCAAACAAGCAAGGAACAAAAACTCCTGTAGTCCTGTAAACTTTTTATTTTTTTAAATCCTCATCCCTCATACTGAAATAAGGCCCCCATTTTCGCTGGTCGTTTGGTTTTTAACTGTCAGAAATAAAAAATAAATGGATTCATTCTTTTACCCGCCCGGCACATGAGCCGCTTATGCCATTGCGGCATAGTTTCTAATCTATTTAATAGCGCTTTGTCAAAAGCTGTAAAAATGCAACATAGCCAAGTTTTTTTAAAAGCCTTGCTTTTACACAAGGGCTGGGAGGAGAGCATTGAGGTCGGTCGGCTGTGGCGGCCGTCAATCAAACTGTGCAGCTGTGGGGGTGACGAATTTCTTTGCCACGTCACAAAAACCAAACTTAGTAAAACTTTACAGATATGAAGGTAAACGCTGTCAGCCGACATCATGGTCAAAAAGAAAGGAAAAAGATCTTTTATCCCTTCTGACCAAGCTACTCATCCAATAGAGATTTTGGCTTGATATAAAGATTTGCATTGAAATTGTTTTGTTTTATGTAATATTTTATTTTGAGCCTTATTTATTCTTATAGTTGGATTTGGTCAGGGGTTTAACTTGAAAGACTTGAGCTGTATGATGCCTGCTGCTTTGCTTAAGTACAGTTGCCTTTGATGGGCCTGTAATGGCCAATGCATGTTGGTTGTCTATCAATACAAGTGTTTCTTATTCAGTTAGACTGACATTATATCTAAGTTTTATGTTATCTCTCAACGTTGGTAACATGTCCCACATTGTCCCACACAAACTTACCACTTGTCCCTACCCAGAGCTTCCTTCCTCTCAGAGTTAACAAACTCAGAGTTTTCACTAAACCCGCTTTCTGAAATACCCCCCAGGTGTAAACGGATGTACTTGGACCCGTCCACTTGTGATGGATCACCAAAATCGGATCTTAATGCAAGGTGTAAACAGGGCCACACAGCAGTAGGCCTATATCAGGGTTTCCCCCAGGATTTTTTTGCCAATCCAGTGTCCGGAGAGAATTTATTTTACCAGACAAATCTGAAACGAACCGGTCACGTTTCAATATAAGTAAAACGCAAGTATAAATATTTATGTACACCTAGGCTGATGAAAGAATGACAACGAAAATCAGCTCATCACTTAATGAACAGTAATGATTAAGCAAAACGAACAGTAAGGACTGAGCAAAACCTCAACATTAGCCGCTAATATCTGTAACGACCTGTAAAGTCCTCTGCTGCCGACTTGAAATCAAACGTGTCCAAAGTGTCTTTGCAGCTTGCAATGCTCTTTATAGACTGTCAAACACACAAACGTTCTGTTTGGGGATAGCCATCGTTATAGCTACGTATTGTATGAGCATTATTATGGAATATTTCGACCAGCAAGTTTTTAATTTCTCGTTTTTTTTTAAAAATATATATATATAACTTTTACCAAGCCAAAACCGGTAATCTGGCTAATGGAAACCCTGATGTGTTTGTGTGTATAGAGTTGCTTTTTTCTTAAAGATATACTCACGCAGAATTCTGCAAACGCCTGCATTTATGCTTCTAACTCCAGTGGGGAGAAGTAGGAGGCGGAGCCCTTTTTCTCCTGTCGCCATGATGAATCATGTTATCTGTGTTTCATTGGCTTTTTATCTTCTAAATCACGTGCTTTACTTAGGGTTAACTTAACTCAGAGCCCACTGGACTAATTTTTATCATCTGTTCTGAAACCCAAAACTCTGAGTTTAAAAGCTCAGAGTCAGTCAACCCAGAGCTCAGGTTTAAACCGAGAGTTTGTTAAACCTGCTTTCTAAAACAAGCCCCAGATCCTCTAGGGGGAGAATTAGATGGTTGAAAACATAGGAACCAATCAAAATCCTTCATCTGTAACCCCACCCTCTGAGCAGGTAGGTCAGGAAGTGCCATTTCGCTTGGAATGCAAGTAGAGGTCCACCTGACAGATTAAACCAAATTAATTTTAGAGTTTATTTATTGTTAAACAAACGACTATAGAGACTATATAGAGTCTGCAGTCCAGAGCGAAATACGGGTAAAAAAAACAGAGGTTAAAGTTAAATTGTGGTTTGTTTTCTCATCGAAAAACAGAAAGTGAAAGTAAAGTTGAAATACAAGGAGTCATTCTGAGAGTGGATCTGCTAAAACATGGCTTCGTCAGAGGAGGATTTCTCCTGTCCTGTGTGCTTTGACATCTTTAAGGATCCTGTTGCCCTGTCCTGTAGTCACAGTGTGTGTAAAAATTGTCTGCAGTAGTTCTGGGAGAAGAAGGGAACACAGGAGTGTCCAGTTTGTAGGAGACGATCATCAAAATCTGATCCTCCCTGTAACCT
This sequence comes from Chanos chanos, assembly GCF_902362185.1. Taxonomy (NCBI): domain Eukaryota; kingdom Metazoa; phylum Chordata; class Actinopteri; order Gonorynchiformes; family Chanidae; genus Chanos; species Chanos chanos. Next base: position 30,046,804 of record NC_044503.1, on the reverse strand, counting down.
TGTGTTAAAGAACCTGTGTGAAGCTTTTTTAGCAGGAAAAATTGGAAAAACTTCATCAGGGTCCGAGGAGTTTTGCAGTCTGCACAATGAGAAACTCAAACTCTTCTGTCTGGAGGATAAACAGCCTGTGTGTGTGGTGTGTCAGACCTCAAAAAACCACAAAAACCACGAGTTCTGTCCAGTCGATGAAGCTGCACATGATAGTAGGGTAAGACAAATACGGTGGTCAATAAACACCATGCTGACTTTTTAAAATTTTTTTCACAGTTACGTTAAATGTATATATTTATTCTAAAAGGCACTGTAAAATTGGGAAAATAACATCTGTACATAAAGAAAATCGATATACTGTAAGGTACGATACTTTAAAATTTGTGGAACAATGAGATCAACACACTTAGGGTATTATGTAGTATCACGATTCTAAGTGTTGTATTTTATTTGATATATCATATGAAATAGTAAAATTTGTAGTGATAACATTCAGAGAATCAAGTCAGTCTACTTTTGACGACACATAGCAGTAAAAGGCAAGACACAATATGTGTGCATGCGTGCGTGCGTGCATGTGTGTGTGGGTCTCTGATCTTGAACAGAATCCAACTGAAAACCACAGACTTTCTCTTAAAATCTACGTATTAATTTCAGGAGGAACTGAAGACTGCACTGAAGCCCTTACAGGAGAAACTGGAGAACTTTTAAAAAGCCAAAGTGACCTGTGATAAAACAGCAAAACACATTAAGATGAGAATAATTGTTACAAGTCCTACAGTTTCATACAAAATGTTAATTTGCTAAACGGTCTACAATGCTTATATGATGCAGAACAATAATTATGTTTTACAAAATAAAATTAAATAAATCAGCAGACCACATCACAGTGACAATATTAATAAATTCAAACAGTGTACAGTGATATTAAAAATGTTTTAATGTTTCTCATTTCAGACTCAGGCTAAACACACAGAGACACGGATTAAGGAAGAGTTTGAGAAACTTCACCAGTTTCTACGAGAGGAAGAGACAGTCAGGATAGCTGCACTGAGAGAGGAAAAGGAGCAGAAGTGTCAGTTGATGAAGGAGAAGATTGAGGAGATGAGTGGAGAGATTTCCTCTCTCTCAGACACAATCAGAGCCATAGAAGAGGAAATAAAAGCTGAAGACATTTTGCTCCTAAAAGTAAGAACCTAAACAGATCTCACACTTTCTCCCTCTGTCTCTATTTTTGACCCCCCCCCCCCTAATAAATCATAAACATTCAACTGATACCTGATGATAGAGACATTTATTCATTTATAATCTCTTTTCACAGAACTTTGAGGCCATAAAGAAAAGGTAAGTAACCTGTCTCTTCTTTTTCTGTGATACAAAACCCACAGCAGCACTGACTCTTGAATGTTATTCCAGAGCCCAGTGCACACTGCAGGATCCAGAGATGCTTTCAGGAGCACTGATCAATGTGGCAAAGCACCTGGGCAACCTGAAGTTCAGAGTGTGGGAGAAGATGCAGGACATTGTTCAATACAGTGAGTTTATGTGAGAGATAATTAGATGAAAAGAGAAAAAAAAACAATCAAAAGATTCAGTAATTCATTCAGTAATGCATTTTGCTCATGTATCTATGATCACTTTCTCACAGATTTCATCAGGTACTGATCTGAATGAGGGATAAAAGACTCCTAAGACTACAGTATGAGGCAGATATGAGGCAGATAAAATTATGAAAGATTGGAGGGAGAGGGAGAGAGAGAGAAAGAGAGAGAGACTGTGATGTGACAGTGGTCTCTCCCAGTTACATGTGTTCTGTTTTTCCTCTTTTTTAAATGTTTCCTTTTGAGATTCCGGTGAATAAAACACAGGCATTTATGTGGCAGTGTGAATCACAGCACACAGATCATAACACAGGACAAATGTAAAGACACAAGAAATTACTGCAAGTGTTCAAAACAAACACACCACAAAGCTCATCTTAAAAAAAAAGCCAAAAAAAAAAAAAAAAATGCAGCAAAACATATGCAGTAAGAGTAATACATATCAATAGAGACCCAAGTCTTGCATATGACTGAACAGAGTGGATTTAATCCCAGAGTGTAACAGGGTGGAATAAGAGGAGAATCTTACAGTGTTAGACCAGATTAAACCAACTATCAAAATAGAACTAAAACAACACACACAACTAATAAAATAAATATGCTAATGCTAATAACTACTACAACACATAAAACTAATACAACACACACACACACACACACACACACACACACACACATACAACCAACTCAGACCTTACAACTACTAAAAAACACACAGCTTATCTAAGTGTAGTACTCAAACACATTGTCTTAATAGTGTGATCTCAGAAAATTAATTAATAGCAATATAAACATGTAAACATACTGAATATTCAATCTCTCCCTCTGTCTCTGTTCTCTCTCTTCAGCTTCTGTGATTCTGGACCCCAACACTGCAGCACCATGGCTCATCCTGTCTGAGGATCTGACCAGTGTGAGATACAGTGAAGAATATCAGCAGATTCCTGATAATCCAGAGAGATTTGATAGATATCCATGTGTCCTGGGCTCTGAGGGCTTTAACTCAGGGACACACTGCTGGGATGTTAATGTTGGGGACAGTACACTGTGGATCCTGGGTGTGACCACAGAGTCAAACCAGAGGAAGGGAAAGACGTTCTTTGACACTGGTGTCTGGTGTGTTTGGTTACATGATGGTAAATACTGGTCATGGGCCTCAGGAGGGTCATTTACTCCACTGACAGTGAATAATAAACCCCAGAGGATCAGAGTGGAACTGGACTGGGACAGAGGAAAACTCTCATTCTCTGATCCTCTAAATAACACACACCTACACACCTTCACACACACTTTTACTGAGAGAATGTTTCCATACTTTGCTATTGCCTGTAAACTCTCTCCTCTGAGGATCTTACCAGTGAAGTGTTGTGTAACAGTGGAACAGCACAGTTAGATCTGATACTGTCTCTGTTTAAAGTGAAATGTTTCTGCTGTTACTGTCTCTGTCATTAATGTTATTTCTGATCAGAAAGTTGATTTTCTAAAAACTTGTATCAATGTAGTTATCTTGTTTATCTTGCTATTTTTACAGCACATTAAAGGACAGTGTCAGTTGAGAGTAAATGTGAATAAAGTATATGGAGTACAGTATGTAGGTTAAATTCAAGTGATAGCATATGAATTATATATTTTGAAAATTTTGAAGTCTTGTTGTGAAATGTTGGATTGGAAGGATGTTGTATTTTTCTCATGTATGTAAATCTAATCAAACAATTTCCCCTTGATATTTGTCAGAGAAAATGTGAGAGTCTGGATGGATGTGCAAAACCAGGATTTTTTATTGAGAGCAGTCATATCATATCAGGAACACAGTCAGGTCCCAGGAAACACTGACAGACAGGAATACACCAGACAGGACTGTCAGACAGGTTGACACCTAAACACAAGGACCAGGAATCAAGGCTCTGAAAGAGAGAGAGAGACAGACAGGTCATTTACAGACTCAATGTTTCAGAGTAACAGAGCTCAGTCTCAACTTAACCTAAGACTTCACAAAAAGACACTGACAACACAGGATTATTTATATACACAGAAAACCAGACTTGATTAACAGAAAGCTGGTGAAAACTATTAATGATTAAATTAATGAGGTGATCAGAATGGCAGAACCAGATAGAGGACGAGACTGTTCTGTTTGTTTCATTTATTCTCAACCTGAAACACTGTTTCATATGTTTATTGAGTTTAGCAGCTTGCAAACCTTTTACCATGTTGTAAAAGAAGGATGTTGGGGAGAACAGTGCCTCAAGAAATGGTTCTGTCTGGACCTAAATATATAGCAATAAAAATTGTTTTGTCATACCAACAGTTTATTTTTATTTCATTTTATTTTATTTTTAGGTAGTTTAGTTTCCATCTGTCTGCCCCCCCCCCCCAAAAAAAACTCCCCAAAATAAAATACATAAAATAAATTAAAAAAACATTACATCCTTTCACTATGATTAGAATGCATGGCAATAACAGTGAGATTACTTTTGATCAAAAGACAATTATGTGATCGCTGGTTTTCCAACGTTTAAAACTCCTGTCAAATTAGATACCACTGTTTTTGTTCAGTTCTCCTTTTCACAAGAATTTCACGGATGTCAATTTTTTAACAATGTTATGTGAAATATGTTGCAAATGTTTGAGGCTACGCCTTTGATTAGGGTGAAGAATATCACCTTTGTAATGATTCACCTCACCATAGGAGTGCCACATGATTTTTAATCAGGAATGTCATGATTTACGTAAAATCCAAACGTGTTTTAAGTCTTCTGGGCCCTGTTTCAGAAAGCGGGTTTAGTGAAAACTGTCAGAAATGTGACTCTTGCACTGAAACGTTTACTGGATGCTTTTGTGGCGTTCCAAGTCACAGACCCACAAGACTTGTGAAAGAAGAATTCCACAGAATTGCAGGTATGAGTCTCAGCAATAATTAATTTGTTTAGTATGAAGCTTTGAACCTCGAAGCACTAATCAGTTAATCTGAAATATTGTAGGGTTTCCGGGTTTGATTGTCTGCATAGATGGCACTCATATTCCTGTCACAGCTCCTTCAGTAAATGAAAAACATTATGTGAGTAGGAAGACTTTCCACAACATTATTGTACAGGTAGGCCTAAATAGTAGCCTTTAGCAATCCAAATGAAAGATACTTCACAATACAGCTACTGCAGCTAATGACAGTTGTGCACTGTGAGGATCATATGCGACGCAACATCAGCAACGTGGAAGCAAAGTTGCTTGGATCTGTGCATGACTCGCGAATCTTTCGTAAATGAACACCGAGCGCTAGATTTGCCCATGGTGAGTTTAAAGCGGGTCTAGTGCAGCGTGTGATGCGGCGCTGTTTGAAGAAGTTGTTGCAAGTTACAGATTGCAGGTGCTGTGTGACGTCATAATGTGCTGGCGCAAGTCAGGGACGGTGTGGCCGGTATTTATACGCGCGTCTGTGCCGGTGCGCTCTTAAAGCGAGGCAGGAGTCGGAAGGCAAACGGTGGAGTCTTTGTTCATCTTCAAATAGCGCTTATGCCGCCGAAGATTTCGCTTACGGCCATACCACCCTGAGCACGCCCGATCTCGTCTGATCTCGGAAGCTAAGCAGGGTCGGGCCTGGTTAGTACTTGGATGGGAGACCGCCTGGGAATACCAGGTGCTGTAAGCTTTTCTCTTTTTTTCCTTCTTTCTCTCTTTCTCTCTGTCCCTTCTTTGTTTTTCCTCGGCTCTCTGCTGGCAATCCTGCTGATTTTCATGTCGTCCTTTTTATTCTCTCTCTCTCTCTCTCTCTCTCTCCCTCCCTCCCTCCCTCTCTCTCTTTCTGTCTGTCCCTCTGCCTGACGACAACGAAGTAAATCTGTAGCATGGAAATAATTTCTTGCTTTGGAAGAACACCTGTTTGATTGCATTGCCTAATGCTGTATTCCTTTATGTTGCCATATGAAGTGTTCTGTGATGTTTAGCCCCGTTGAAGGAGTTGGATGGGGCTGTTTGCGCCGAGAGAGCAGAGGAAAGAGCAAAGGAGCGAGATGAATTACATTGTTGTTTTATGGAGACAGTAATCACAAAAACCCCCAAAATGATATGGTATCCTGTTTAAAGCGGGTGTAGTGCAGCGTGTGAGGCGGCGCTGTTTGAAGAAGTTGTTGCAGGTTGTAGGTTGCAGGTTACAGGTGCTGTGTGACGTCATAATGTGCTGGCGCAAGTCAGGGTCGGTGTGGCCGGTATTTCGCCGCGCGTCTGTGCCGGTGCGCTCTTAAAGCGAGACAGGAGTCGGAAGGCAAACGGTGGAGTCTTTGTTCACCTTCAAATAGCTTTCGCTTACGGCCATACCACCCTGAGCACGCCCGATCTCGTCTGATCTCGGAAGTTAAGCAGGGTCGGGCCTGGTTAGTACTTGGATTGGAGACCGCCTGGGAATACCAGGTGCTGTAAGCTTTTCTCTTTTTTTCTTCTTTCTCTTTGTCCCTTCTTTGTTTTTCCTCGGCTCTCTGCTGGCAATCCTGCTGATTTTCATTTCGTCCTTTTTACTCTCTCTCTCTCTCTTTTTCTCTCTCTCATTCACTCTCTCTCTCCCTCCCTCTCTCTCTCTTTCTCTCTGTCTCTCTGTCTGACGACAACGAAGCATATCTGTGGCATGGAAATAATTTCTTGCTTTGGAAGAAGACCTGTTTGATTGCATTGCCTAATGCTGTATTCCATTATGTTGCCATATGGAAAGTGGAAAGAGTAAAGGAGTGAGATGAATTACATTGTTGTTTTATGGAGAGAGTGGTCACAAAAAAAAATATGGTATCTTCTTTAAATATTTATTTAGCTATATCCTATTATAATCAATATTTAATCTACTGTAACTTAAAATTTATTCTGTATCCTGGGATTATCATAAGAGAGTTCGATGGTTACCTGCTCAGTGACAGAGGGTACTCCTTAACAGCCCTATTTGTTAACCCCTTACCCTGATCTTGAATCGGGCCCACAGCAATGTTATGACTTGGCTCACTGCGGGACACAAGCCAAGGTAGATGGCATGTGACATTATTGTGGCCTGTGTGATTCTCCACAACATTGCCACAATTAGAGGAGAACAAATGTCCTACTCAACTCCTCGATGATCCTGATAACGATCCTGACCACCCCACTGATGCACAAGATGGAAGAGCGGTCAGAGACACAATATGCTACCATCAGTTTTGATTGACCCATCACCTCCCCAGTGTCAAATAAAGACAGTGTGCCTTTCTTTTTATGAAGTCTTCTTTATTTCTTGCAAGTACAAATGCAGTACAGTATTTAATATTTTTTATGTTGTCCAGACAAGTAACATCATCCACCTGTGGGCACCTCATCCACCTTGAACTGATGTTCCAGCAGTTGTATTTCTATTTTTGTCTTTTCCATCTGCATCCCAGTGTGGCCCATTTCTAAATTAGATTTTTCAGTTTGTTTCTTTAAAGTACACCCTGTACAGCTGTTTCACAGAGAGCTGTAGGGACCCAAAAAATGACAGTGAAGTTCACAGTGCCAGGTCTGCTTAGTTTCACTGTAATTCATGGGCCAACGCTGAACATCTTATTGAGGTATGTTGTGCTGTTGATGTGGATGGACCCTCTCCCTGATTGTAATTTCCAGCATTGCTCTGTCAGAGAGAAAGAAAGTGCAAGTTTTATTCTGATACAACACTGTCATCAACTGTTAGATGTTAGGTGTAAAGTTCAACAGGCCTCTCTGTATCTTCCCTCTCTGTGGCAGCAGACAAGGTGTCTCCATCATCCTCCTGTAATGCAAATGAACCATTTTTGTGTTCTACTACTATAACCCTTTCTGAAAAATCTGTGGAGTGTTGAGAGCGCTTACAACTGTATGGAGGTCTGATGTGGCAGAGGGCTCCACCAGACAGATTACACCATCAGTAACTGGTAGAAGATGAAGATTAGACAGTTAAATTGTAACTTTACCCAGAAAAGTGCCCCCACCTAATTTGAATTTTTACAACAGTGTGCAGGCCACATCACATATTTTTCACATATATAACTCTGAGTCACCTTGAAATAGATTATGATGTCTGAAGGACAGCTAAGAATCTGAAAAGTAACAAAGAATTGTACTGCCACAAGAAAATCAGCGTGCCAAGTTGTGAGTAAACAACACCACAGTTGACTGTAATGAAATTATACCTTACCTGTTTGGACTATATTTTTATATTTAATCTTCAGTTGCTGCCAAGTACGTTTTGTGCCTGTTGGGTTGCACCTGCATAAATATTAAACGCACACAAGTATATCAGGGTTTTCGCTAGGATTTTTTTTTTTTTTTTCCAATCCAATGTCCGGAAAGAATTTATTTTACCAGACAAATCTTTCACGTTTCAGTAAGTCTGTGTAAAGCGCAAATATAAATAATAATGTACATCTAGGTTTACGAAAAAATGACAGCGAACTAAAATCAGCTCGAAAATTTAATGAACAGTAACTACTAAGCAAAACGAACAGTAACGACTGAGCAAAACCTCAGCATTAGCCGCTAAAATCTGTAACATCTGAAAGTCCTGTTTATATGTTGAATCAGTGGAACACTCGAGATAAAACTTTTCTTCTCTGTCAATAAATACTCACGCATTGACTCGGTCAGCAATCTGTCACACCAGCTCACGTTCTTTTGCTGCTGCTGCTACCGTATTGCTTTTTTCTTAAAGATATACTCATGCAGAATTCTGCATACGCATTTATTAATACTTATAACTCCACTGGGGAGAAATAGGAGGCGGAGCCCTTTTTCTCCTGTAGCCATGATGAATCGTGTTATCTGCGTTTCACTGACGAGGGCTTTTTATCTCTTCATGCACGTGCTTTACTTAGGGTTAACTTAACTCAGAGCTCATTGAACTAATTTTTATTACCTGTTCTGAGACCCAAAACTCTGAGTTTAAAAGCTCATAGTTAGTCAACCCACAGCTGAGGTTTAAACTCATAGTTTGTTAATCCCGCTTTCTAAAACAAGCCCCAGCCGAAACCTCACCCTGTGGGGAGGAGGAAAGTCAGGAAGTGTCATTTCGCTTGGAATGCAAGAAGAGGTCGACCTGACAGATCAAACCAAATTAATTTTAGAGTTTATTTATTGTTAAACAAACAGTGACTAAAGGGTCTATAGGGGTTAAAGTTAAATTACGGTTTGTTTTCTAACCAAAAATCAGAAAGTGAAAGTAAAGTTGAAATACAAGGAGTCATTCTGAGAGTGGATCTGTTAAAACATGGCTTCATCAGAGGAGGATTTCTTCTGTCCTGTGTGCTTTGACATCTTTAAGAATCCTCTTGTTCTGTCGTGTAGTCACAGTGTGTGTAAAAACTGTCTGCAGCAGTTCTGGGAAAAGAAGGGAACACAGGAGTGTCCAGTTTGTAGGAGAAGATCATCAAAACCTGAGCCTCCTGCTAACCTTGTGCTAAAGAACCTGTGTGAAGCTTTTTTAGCAGGAAAAATTGGAAAAACTTCATCAGGGTCTGAGGAGTTCTGCAGTCTGCACAGTGAGAGACTCAAACTCTTCTGTCTGGAGGATAAACAGCCTGTGTGTGTCGTGTGTCAGACTTCAAAAAACCACAAAAACCATGAACTCTGTCCAGTCGATGAAGCTGCACATGAGAGCAGGGTAAGACAAATACCGTGGTCAATAAACACCATGCTGACTTTTTTTATTTTTTTCACAATTACGTTAAAAGTATATATATTTATTCTAAAAGGCACTGTAAAATTGGGAAAATGACATCTGTACATAAAGAAAATCGATATGCTGTTTAGAACAATATCTTTAAAATTTATGGAACAATGAGATCAACACACTAAGGGTATTATGTAGTATCACGATTCTAAGTGTTTTATTTTGTTTGATATATCATATGAAATAATAAAATTAGTAGTGATAACATTCAGAGAATCAAGTCAGTCTACTTTTGACGACACATAGCAGTGAAAGGAAAGACACGATATGTGTGTGTGCGTGCGTGTGTGTGAGTGCTCATGCGTGCGCGTGTGTGTGCGTGTGTGTGTGTGTGTGCCTATGTGTGTGTGTGGGTCTCTGATTTTGAACAGAATCCAACTGAAAACCAGAGACGTTCTCTGAAAATCTACTTATTAATTTCAGGAGGAACTGAAGACTGCACTGAAACCCTTACAGGAGAAACTGGAGATCTTTAAAAAAGTCAAACTGACCTGTGATCAAACAGCAGAACACATTAAGGTGAGAAAAATTGTTACAAATCATACAGTTTCATACAAAATGGTAATTCACTAAAAATTCTTCAATGCTTATATGACACAGAACAATAATTACAAACTTTTTACAAAATCAAATTAATCTAAATAAATCAGCAGACCGCATAACAGTGACAATATAAATAAGTTTAAACTGTGTACAGTGATATTAAAAATGTTTTAATGGTTCTTATTTCAGACTCAGGCTATACACGCAGAGACACAGATTAGGAACGAGTTTGAGAAACTTCACCAGTTTCTGAGAGATGAGGAGACAGTCAGGATAACTGCACTGAGAGAGGAAGAGGAGCAGAAGAGTCAGATGATGAAGGAGAAGATTGAGGAGATGAGTCGAGAGATTTCCTCTCTCTCAGAGAAAATCAGAGCCACAGAAGAGGAAATAAAAGCTGAAGACATTTTGCTCCTTAAAGTAAGAACCTAAACAGGTCTCACACTTTCTGTCACTGTCTCTGTTTTTGATTCTCTCTCTCTCTCTCTCTCTCTCTCTCTCTCTCTCTCTCTCTCTCTAATAAATCATAAACATTCAACTGATACCTGATGATAGAGACATTTATTCATTTATAATCTCTTTTCACAGAACTTTGATTCCACAAAGAAAAGGTAAGTAACCTGTCTCTTAACTCTCTTCTTTTTCTTTGATACAAAACCCACAGCAGCACTGACTCCTGAATGTTATTGCAGAGCCCAGTGCACACTGCAGGATCCAGAGATGCTTTCAGGAGCACTGATCAATGTGGCAATGCACCTGGGCAGCCTGAAGTTCAGAGTGTGGGAGAAGATGCAGGACATTATTCAATATAGTGAGTTTACGTAAGAGATAATTAGACGAAAAAAAGAAAAAAAACAACCAAAAGATTCAGTAATTCATTCAGTAAAGCATTTTGCTCATGTATTTATGATCACTTTCTCACAGATTTCATCAGGTACTTATCTGAATGACGGATAAAAGTCTCCTAAGAAAAACTTGAGTTGATATGAGGCAGATAAAATTGTGAAAGATTGGAGAGAGAGAGAGAGAGAGAGAGAGAGAGAGAGAGAGAGAGAGAGAGAGAGAGAGAGAGAGAGAGAGACTGTGATGTGACAGTGGTTTCTCCCAGTTACATTTGTTCTGTTCTTCCTCTTTTTTAAATGTTTCCTTTTGAGATTCTGGTGAATAAAACACAGGCATTTATGTGGCAGTGTGAATCACAGCACACAGATCATAACACAGGACAAATGTAAAGCCACAAGAAATTACTGCAAGTGTTCAAAACAAACACACCACAAAGTTCATCTCAAAAAAAAGCAAAAAAAAAAAAGAAAAATTGCAGCAAAACATATGCAGTAAGAGTAATACATATCAATAGAGACCCAAATTTCGCATATGACTGAACAGAGTGGATTTAATCGCAGAGTGTAACAGGGTGGAATAAGAGGAAAACCTTACAGTGTTGGACCAGATTAAACCAACTATCAAAATAGAACTAAAACAACACACACAACTAGTAAAATAAATATGCTAATGCTAATAACTAATACAGCACACACACATACAACCAACTCAGACCTTACAACTAATAAAAAACAAACAGGTTATCTAAGTGTAATACTCTATAACACATTGTCTTAATAGTGTGATCTCAGAAGATTAATTAATACCAATATAAACATGTAAACATACTGAATATTCAATCTCTCCCTCTGTCTCTGCTCTCTCTCTTCAGCTCCTGTGATTCTGGACCCCAACACTGCTCACCCAAAACTCATCCTGTCTGAGGATCTGACCAGTGTGAGATTCAGTGATGAGAAACAGCAGATTCCTGATAATCCAGAGAGATTTGATGGATATGTATGTGTCCTGGGCTCTGAGGGTTTTAATTCAGGGACACACTGCTGGGATGTTGATGTTGGGGACAGTACAGACTGGATCCTGGGTGTGACCACAGAGTCAAACCAGAGGAAGGGAGAGACGCTCTATAACACTGGTGTCTGGTGTGTTGGGTGTGTTGATGGTAAATACTGGTCAAAGGCCTCAGGAGAGTCAGATATTCCACTGACAGTGAATAATAAATTCCAGAGGATCAGAGTGGAACTGGAGTGGGACAGAGGAAAACTCTCATTCTCTGATCCTCTAAATAACACACACCTACACACCTTCACACACACTTTTACTGAGAGAATGTTTCCATACTTTGCTATTGCCTATAAACTCTCTCCTCTGAGGATCTTAACAGTGAAGTGTTGTGTATCAGTGAAACAGCACATTTAGATCTGGTACTGTCTCTGTTTAAAGTGAAATGTTTCTACTGTTATTGTCTGTGTCATTCATATTATTTCTGATCAGAAAGTTGATATTCTAAAAACTGGTGTGAATTTAGTTATCTTGTTTATCTTGCTATTTTTACAGCACATGTCTCGTACATCATTAAAGGACAGTGTCAGTTGAGAGTAAATGTGAATAAAGTATATAGAGTACAGTATGTAGGTTAAATTCAAGTGATAGCATATGAATGATATATTTTGAAAATTTTGAAGTCTTGTTGTGAAATGATGGATTGGAAGGATGTTGTATTTGTCTCATGTATGTAAATCTAATCAAACAATTTCCCCTTGATATTTGTCAGAGAAAATGTGAGAGTCTGGATGGACGTGCAAAACCAGGATTTTTTATTGAGAGCTGTCATATCATATCAGGAACACAGTCAGGTCCCAGGAAACACTGACAGACAAGAATACACCAGACAAGATTGACAGACAGGTTGACACCTAAACACAAGGAGCAGGAATCAAGGCTCTGAAAGAGATAGAGAGACAGACAGGTCATTTACAGACTCAATGTTTCAGAGTAACAGAGCTCAGTCTCAACTTAACCTAGGACTTCACAAAAAGACACTGACAACACAGCGGTATTTATACAAACAGAAATCCAGACTTGACTAACAGAAAGCTGGTGAAAACTATTAATGATTACATTAATGGGGTGATCAGGACAGCAGAACCAGATAAATGAGGAGACTGTTCTGTTTGTTTCATTTGTTCTTAACCTAAAACACTGTTTCATATGTTTATTGAGTTTAGCAGCTTGCAAACCTTTTTCCATGTTGTAAAAGAAGGATGTTGGGGAGAACAGTGCCTCATGAAATGGTTCTGTCTGGACCTAAATATATAGCAATAAAAGTTGTTTCGTGATACCAACAGTTTATTTTTATTTTATTTTATTTTTAGGGAGTCTTTAGTTTCCATCTGCCCCCCCACCCCCCCTGAAAAAAACCCCAAAATAAAAGACATAAAATAAATTAAAAAAACATTACATCCTTTCACTATGCTAAGAATGCATGGCAATAACAGTGAGATTACTTTTGATCAAAAGACAATTATGTGATCGCTGGTTTTCCAATGTTTAAAACTCCTGTCAAATTAGATACCACTGTTTTTGTTCAGTTCTCCTTTTCACAAGAATTTCACGGATGTCAATTTTTTAAAAATGTTATGTGAAATATGTTGCAAATGGTTGAGGTTACGCCTTTGATTAGGGTGAAGAATATCATCTTTGTAATGATTCACCTCACCATAGGAGTGCCACATGATTTTTAATCAGGAATGTCATGATTTATGTAAAATCCAAACGTGTGTTAAGTCTTCTGGGCCCTTTTTTAGAAAGCGGGTTTAGTGAAAACTGTCAGAAATGTGACTCTTGCACTGAGACGTTTACTGGACGCTTTTGTGGCGTTCCAAGTCACAGACCCACAAGACTTGTGAAAGAAGAATTCCACAGAATTGCAGGTATGAGTCTCAGCAATATTTAATTTGTTTAGTATGAAGCTTTGAACCTCGAAGCACTAATCAGTTAATTTGATATATTGTAGGGTTTCCAGGTTTGATTGTCTGCATAGATGGCACTCATATTCCTATCACAGCTCCTTCAGTAAATGAAAAACATTATGTGAGTAGGAAGACTTTCCACAACATTATTGTACAGGCCTAAATAGTAGCCTTTAGCAATCCAAATGAAAGATACTTCACAATACAGCTACTGCAGCTAATTACAGCTGTGCACTGTGAAGATCATATGCGACGCAGCATCAGCAACGTGGAAGCAAAGTGGCCTGGAACTGTGCGAATCTTTCGTGAATGAACACCAAGCGCTAGATTTGCCCATGATGAGTTTAAAGCGGGTCTAGTGCAGCGTGTGATGCGGCGCTGTTTGAAGAAGTTGTTGCAGGTTGCAGGTGCTGTGTGACGTCATAATGTGCTGGCGCAAGTCAGGGTCGGTGTGGGCGGTATTTAGCCGCGCGTCTGTGCCGGTGCGCTCTTAAAGCGAGGCAGGAGTCGGAAGGCAAACGGTGGGGCCTTTGCTCATCTTCAAATAGCGCTTGTGCCGCCGCAGCTTTCGCTTACGGCCATACCACCCTGAGTACGCCCGATCTCGTCTGATCTCGGAAGCTAAGCAGGGTCAGGCCTGGTTAGTACTTGGATGGGAGACCGCCTGGGAATACCAGGTGCTGTAAGCTTTTCTCTCTTTTTTTTTTTCTTGTCTCTCTTTCTCTCTGTCCCTTCTTTGTTTTTCCTCGGCTCTCTGCTGGCAATCCTTTCATGTCGTCCTTTTAAACTCTCTCTCTCTCTCTCTCTCTCTCTCTCTCTCTCTCTCTGTCTCTCCCTCCCTCCCGCTCTCTCTTTCTCTCTGTCTGACGACAACGAAGTATATGTGTAGAATGGAAATAATTTCTTTCTTTGGAAGAAGACCTGTTTTATTGCATTGCCTAATGCTGTATTTCTTTATATTGCCATATGAAGTGTTCTATGATGTTTAGCCCCGTTGAAGGAGTTGGATGGGGCTGTTTGCGCCGAGAGAGCAGAGGAAAGAGCAAAGGAGCGAGATGAATTACATTGTTGTTTTATGGAGACAGTGGTGACAAAAAAAAAAAAAAAAAATGATATGGTAGCCTGTTTAAAGCGGGTGTGGTGCAGCGTGTGAGGCGGCGCTGTTTGAAGAAGTTGTTGCAGGTTGCAGGTTGCAGGTGCTGTGTGACGTCATAATGTGCTGGCGCAAGCCAGGGTCGGTGTGGGCGGTATTTAGCCGCGCGTCTGTGCCGGTGCGCTCTTAAAGCGAGGCAAGAGTCGGAAGGCGAACGGTGGAGCCTTTGTTCATCTTCAAATAGCGCTTGTGCCGCCGCCGCTCTCGCTTACGGACATACCACCCTGAGCACGCCCGATCTCGGAAGCTAAGCAGGGTCGGGCCTGGTTAGCACTTGGATGGGAGACCGCCTGGGAATACCAGGTGCTGTAAGCTTTTCTCTTTTTTTCCTTCTTTCTCTCTTTCTCTCTGTCCCTTCTTTGTTTTTCCTCGGCTCTCTGCTGGCAATCCTGCTGATTTTCATGTCGTCCTTTTTATTCTCTCTCTCTCTCTCTCTCTCTCCCTCCCTCCCTCCCTCCCTCTCTCTCTTTCTGTCTGTCCCTCTGCCTGACGACAACGAAGTATATCTGTAGCATGGAAATAATTTCTTGCTTTGGAAGAACACCTGTTTGATTGCATTGCCTAATGCTGTATTCCTTTATGTTGCCATATGAAGTGTTCTGTGATGTTTAGCCCCGTTGAAGGAGTTGGATGGGGCTGTTTGCGCCGAGAGAGCAGAGGAAAGAGCAAAGGAGCGAGATGAATTACATTGTTGTTTTATGGAGACAGTAATCACAAAAAACCCCCAAAATGATATGGTATCCTGTTTAAAGCGGGTGTGGTGCAGCGTGTGAGGCGGCGCTGTTTGAAGAAGTTGTTGCAGGTTGCAGGTGCTGTGTGACGTCATAATGTGCTGGCGCAAGTCAGGGACGGTGTGGCCGGTATTTAGCCGCGCGCCTGTGCCGGTGCGCTCTTAAAGCGAGGCAAGAGTCGGAAGGCGAACGGTGGAGCCTTTGTTCATCTTCAAATAGCGCTTGTGCCGCCGCCGCTCTCGCTTACGGACATGCCACCCTGAGCACGCCCGATCTCGGAAGCTAAGCAGGGTCGGGCCTGGTTAGCACTTGGATGGGAGACCGCCTGGGAATACCAGGTGCTGTAAGCTTTTCTCTCTTTTTTTTTCTTCTGTCTCTCTTTCTGTCTGTCCCTTCTTTGTTTTTCCTCGGCTCTCTGCTGGCAATCCTGTTGATTTTCATGTCGTCCTTTTTACTCTCTCTCTCTCTCTCTCTCTCTCTCTCTCTGTCCCTCCCCCTCTCTCCTTCTCTCTGTCTCTCTGTCTGACGACAACGAAGTATATCTGTAGCATGGAAGTAATTTCTTGCTTTGGAAGAAGACCTGTTTGATTGCATTGCCTAATGCTGTATTCCTTTATGTTGCCATATGAAGTGTTCTATGATGTTTAGCCCCGTTGGAGGAGTTGGATGGGGCTGTTTGCGCCGAGAGAGCAGAGGAAAGAGCAAAGGAGCGAGATGAATTACACTGTTGTTTTATGGAGACAGTGGTCACAAAAAAAATGTGGTAGCATGTTTTAATACATATTTAGCTATATCCTATTATAATCGATATTTTAATCTACTGTAACTTTAAGTTTAATCTGTATCCTGGCATTATCATAAGATAGTTCGATGGTTACCTGCTCGGTGACAGAGGGTACCCCTACCAGCCCTATTTGTTAACCCCTTACCCTGATCCTGAGTCAGGCCCACAGCAACGTTATGACATGGCTCACTGCAGAACACGGGACAGGGTAGAGATGACCATTGGGATGCTCAAGCCCCGGTTCCAGTGCCTTCGTAGGCTCAGAAAGGGCATGTGACATTATTGTGGCATGTGTGATTCTCCACAACATTGCCACAACTAGAGAATATCAAATGTCCTACTCAACTCCTCAATGATCCTGATAACGATCCTGACCACCCCACTGATGCCCAAGATGGAAGAGCAGTCAGAGACACAACACGCTACCATCAGTTCTGATTGACCCATCACCTCTCCAGTGTCAAATAAAGACAGTATGCCTTACTTTTTATGAAGTCTTCTTTATTTCTTGCAAGTACAAATACAGTAGTTAATATTTTTTATGTTGTTCAAACAAGTAAAATCATCCACCTGCGGGCACCTCACCCACTTTGAACTGATGGTCCAGCAGTTGTATTTCTATTTTTGTCTTCTGCAACTGCAGTGTCATGTGTCCCATTTTTAAATGAGAATTTTCAATTTGTCTCTCTAAGTACACCTTTTACAGCTGTTTCACAGGGAGCCATAGGAACACAAAAAATGACAGTGAATTTCACAGTGTCAGGTCCACTTAGTTTCATTGTAAGTCATGGGCCAACGCTGAACAACATCTTACTGAGGTATGTTGTGCTATTGATGTGGATGGACCCTCGCCCTCATTGCAATTTCCAGCATTGATCTGTTAGAGAAAAAGAAGGTGCAAGTTTTATTCTGGTACAACACTGTCGTCAACTGTTAGATGTTATTTTTAAGGTGTAAAACTCAGCAGGCCTGTCTGTATCTTCCCTCTCTGTGGCAGCAGACAATGTGTCTTCATCCTCCTCCTGTAATGCAAATGAACCATTTTTGTGTTCTACTACTATAACCCTTTCTGAAAAATCTGTGGAGTGCTGAGAGCGCTTACAACTGCATGGAGGTCTGATATGGCAGAGGGCTCCACCAGACAGATTACACCATCAGTAACTGGTAGAAGATGAAGATTAGACAGTTAAATTGTAACTTTACCCAGAAAAGTGCCCCCACCTAATTTGAATTTTTACAACAGTGTGCAGGCCACATCACATTTTTCAAATATATAACCTTGAAATAGATTATGTCTGAGGGACAGCTAAGAATCTGAAAAGTAACAAAGAATTGTACCGCTAGAAGAAAATCAGCGTGCCAAGTTGTGTGTAAACAACACCACAGTTGACTGTAATGAAATTATACCTTACCTGTTTGAACTCTATTTTTATATTTAATCTTCAGTTGCTGCCAAGTACGTTTTGTGCCTGTTGCACCTGCATAAATATTAAACGCGAGGTATATCAATGTTTTCGCTAGGATTTTTTTTTTTTTTTTTTTTTTTTTTTGCCAATCCAGTGTCCGAAAATGTATTTTACCAGACAAATCTGTCACGTTTCTATAAGTCTGTGTAAAACGCTAATATAAATAATAATGTACACGTGGGGGGTATTTCAGAAAGCGGGTTTAGTGAAAACTCAGAGTTTGTTAACCCTGAGATGAAGGAAACTCTGCGTTTTTCGTTCCAGAAAGCGAGGTAACTCAAACTCTGGCTCAGTTACTGTGGTAACTGACTCTGTGAACCTAACCTGCTCGTTGGCAGGTTTTCTTCAACAAACCCTGAGTTTCTCCCGAACTCCTTCCTCCGGTTGAACCTGAAGCAGCTGTCAAACATGGCGTCTCCTGTCGTCGCTAACCCGATCGGTGTTGAAACCAAATTAATTCGCATAGCCTTATGTCGGGAGAGGTTTTTGAGACCCCGATTAGATGTATTATCATTTCCTGATGACTACGTAATCTAGCGTTACCGTTTTTCATCACAATCTATCATTTATCCGAACAACTTCGGCCTACATCTCTAATATTAGACACCGTGGACTTCTTGCTCTCGGATCGGAGCAAAGAATTTGCTCTTCATTTTTTTTTTTGCCGACAGGAGTTTCCTTTATAACACTGGGGACGCCGAGTATATCGGGAAAGCAACTGTTTGTAGAGCCGTAAAAAAGTGTCCCTTGTACTTAAACGGCTACTGCACATTTTTCTATTGTCAGACCTCTAAGGACCATCAAAGAGGAATTACACAGGATTGCAGGTGACTTATGTAGAATCATTCAGTTGAAGTTAATGATGATATTTTAAATTATATCGTGTACATGACATTCTGCTCCGACCTCAGACTGGGATAAGTCGTTAGTTTTTATGTTGCAGCGTTTCCCAGTGTCATGGGCTGCATCGATGGCACACAGATCCCTATCACTGCTCCTTCATTTAATGAAGTTGACTATGTGAATAGGAAGTCTTTCCACAGCATTAATGTGCAGGTACACTGACTATTGTCTTACAATAACAAAGACTATACATCACAATATACTGCAACTAATATTTCTCATTCTCTGCACTGTCAAGATCATATGTGATGCAGTGCACTTTATCACAAATGTTGAAGTCAGAGGCCCAGCTCTGTGCATGATATACTAATGTATCATTAGTGTACCCTGAGTAACAGATTTGCACATGGTAAGTAAAGCTTTGCACAAATATCATTCCTTGTCTCCCTCTTTTAACACCCTTAAAATGTATCCAGTGTATAATTACAGGAGAGTTTGATGGCCACCTGCTTGGTGACAGAGAGTACCCATGCCAGCCCTCTCTGTTGAGACCTTACCCTGACCCTGAGCTGGGCCCCCAACAACGTTTCAGTGTGGCCCACTGCAGGACTAGAGTCCTGGTTGAGATGACAATAGGCATGCTCAAAGCCCGGCTCCAGTGTCTGCGTAAACTCAGGGTAACCCCAGAGACGGCGTGACATTAGAGGAGAGCAGCACCCTGCCGCACAAATGAACGATCCTGAGGAAGACAGTCCCATCCACCCTGCAGATGTCCTGGATGGAGGAGCCGTCCGAGAGAATTTGTCAAAAACATTTCACAGATTAAGATACCACCACCCCCAGCAGTCAAATAAAGAAAAATCAGTCACATTTCATTTGGTCTTCTTTATTTCCTACAAATGCAAATGCAACAATCACTATATTTAGATTGTTCCAACAATTAACAATTCACCTGTGACCATGCACCCAGCTCTAACTGGTGTTCCAGTAATTGAATTTCAAGATAGGCCATTTAATCTGCCACTGCAAGTGCATCATTTCTCAGTCAGTTTTAGCCATTTTCTTCAGGAGATGTATTTTATACAACTCCTTAATTCATAACTGAGAAAACATAAGGATGACATTAAATTCTACAGATCTACATGCAGAATTAACCTGGCATTTATTGAACATCTCACTGTGTCAGTCTGCTGTGGAGGTTGATGGACTCTCCTCCTGGTGATGCCCAGTCATGCTCTGTTAAAAAGGATAAGAATGTGTCATCCCTTCAATGTGCATTTTGAACTCAAAATTCCACACAAGAATGTAAAAACATTTTAATAGGGAGAGAAATATCAGTAGCTACCATACATAATATTAATGTAAACCACAGCAGGCCTTTCTGAATCCCTCTCTGTGGCAGCAGACAACGTGTCTTCATCATCATCCTGTGGTGAAAAAGAGCTTTCTGTTTCAGTATACTTTAAACTACTATCATTAGCAAAATCTCTGGGAGTATTTACAGCCCAAATGTTAATCTGCTAAGCAGGATATTAGGCGAGAGGACATTTGTGTGTCTTAAAACAGCTGTTGGTGGTTAAAGCTACACCAAGTTGAAATAGCCACTGAATGACATTTACTTTATTTAATATGCCAGATATGATTAAAACTAAAATGAGGTACAATCATGAGCCAATAGGCCTAAGAAAAATGTCTTACCTGTTTGAACTATGTTTTTATATTTCATTTTCAGCAGCTGCCAAGTGCGCTTTGTGCCCATGGGATTGCTCCTAAAAGAAAATAGAATTTTATTCAATTACATTCCACCACTTCCACCTGTAATATTAAAAGAAAGTGTGCTTACATGTTAAATTAATAGATTTCTGCATTCAAACTTACGCATTGACTCGGGCAGCAATTCTCTCCCACGCCAATTGTCTGGGTTGACGAAAGAATGACAACGAACTAAAATCAGCTCGAAAATTGAATGAACGGTAACGACCAAGCAAAACAAACAGTAACGACTGAGCAAAACCTCAGCATTAACCGCTAAAATCTGTAACATCTGAAAGTGCTGTTTATATGTTGAATAAGTGGAACACTCGAGACAAAACTTTTCTTTCAGTAAATACTCACGCGTTGACTCGGTCAGCAATCTGCCACACCAGCTCACGTTCTTTTGCGGCTGCTAGATATACTCATGCAGAATTCTGCATACGCATTCATTAATATTTCTAACTCCACTGGAGAGAAGTAGGAGGCTGAGCCATTTTTTCTCCTGTAGCCATGATGAATCATGTTATTTGCGCTTCATTGATGAGGGCTTTTTTTTATCTCTTCACGCACGTGCTTTACTTAGGGATAACTTAACTCAGAGCTCATTGAACTAATTTTTATCACTTGTTCTGAAACCTAAAACTCTGAGTTTAAAAGCTCAGAGTTAGATAACCCACAGCTCAGGTTTAAACTCAGAGTTTGTTAAACCTGCTTTCTAAAACAAGCCCCTGATCCTCTAGGGGGAGAATTAGATAGTGGAAAGCGCAGGAACCAATCAGAATCCTTCATCTGAAACCCCACCCTCTGAGGAGGAGGTAAATCAGGAAGTGTCATTTCGCTTGGAATGCAAGAGGAGGTCCACCTGACAGATCAAACCAAATTTGTTTTAGAGTTTATTTATTGTTAAACAAACGACTATAAAGACTATATAGAGTCTCCAGATCGCAGCGAACTACGGGTAAAAAACAGAGGTTAAAGTTAATTTGCGGTTTGTTTTCTAATCGATAATCAGAATGTGAAATACAAGGAGTCATTCGGAGAGTGGATCTGCTAAAACATGGCTTCATCAGAGGAGGATTTCTCCTGTCCTGTGTGCTTTGACATCTTTAAGGATCCTGTTGTCCTGTCCTGTAGTCACAGTGTGTGTAAGGTTTGTCTGCAGCTGTTCTGGAAAAACAAAGACTCCAAGGAGTGTCCAGTTTGTAGGAGAAGATCCTCAAGGGATGATCCTCCCAAGAATATGGCTCTAAGGAACCTATGTGAGGCTTTTTTAGAAGGAAGAATTCAGGGAATTTCAACAGGGTCCGAGGAGTTCTGCAGTTTGCACAGTGAGAAACTCAGACTCTTCTGTCTGGATGATAAACAGCCTGTGTGTTTGGTGTGTCGGGATTCAAAAAAGCACAAAAACCATGAATTGTGTCCAGTGGATGAAGCTGCACATGAGAGCAGGGTAAGACAAATACTGTGGTAACTAAACACCATGTATGTGTACGTGTGTGTGTGTGTGTGTGTGTGTGTGTGTGTGTGTGTGTGTGTGTGTGCGCGCGTGTGTGCGTGCACGTGCATATGTGTGTGTGTGTGTGCGCGTGTGTGCGTGCACGTGCATATGTGTTTGTGTGTGTGTATGTGTGCGTGCGTGCGTGCTTGTGTGTGTGTTACTTATTAATACTACTACTTATTATTTACTACTTATTTATTTCAGGAAGAACTGAAGACTACACTGAAGCCCTTACAGGAGAAACTGGAGATCTTTAAAAAGGTCAAGCTGACTTGTAATAAAACAGCAGAACACATTAAGGTGAGATCCTGCAGTTTCATACAAAATTCACAAAAAAATTCTACAAAGTAAAATTAACTTAAATAAATCAGCAGAACACATCACAGTAAGAATATTAATAAATGCAAACAGCGTACAGTGACATTAAAAATGTTTTAATGTTTCTCATTTCAGAATCAGGCTAAACACACAGAGACACAGATTAGGGAGGAGTTTGAGAAACTTCACCAGTTTCTACGAGATGAAGAGAGAGTCAGGATAACTGCACTGAAAGAGGAAGAGGAGAAGAAGAGTCAGATGATGAAGGAGAAGATTGAGGAGATGAGTAGAGAGATTTCCTCTCTCTCAGAGAAAATCAGAGCCATAGAAGAGGAGATAAAAGCTGAAGACATTTTGCTCCTAAAAGTAAGAGGCTAAACAGGTTTCACACTTTCTGTTGCTGTCTCTGTTTTTTATTCTCTCTCTCTCTCTCTCTCTCTCTCTCTCTCTCTCTCTCTCTCTCTCTCTCTCTCTCTCTCTTTCTCTCTGTTTATTCCTCTTTGTCTATTTATCTTACAGGTCTGTCTATCTGTCTGTTATTCTCTGTAATAAATCTTAAACTAGATACCTGGTGAATAACTCATTTCATCTTCTTTCACAGAACTTCGAGGCCACAAACAAAAGGTAAGTAACCTGTCTCTTAACTTTTTCTGTGATACAAAATCCACAGCAGCACTGACTCCTGAATGTTATTCCAGAGCCCAGTGCACACTGCAGGATCCACAGATGCTTTCAGGAGCACTGATCAATGTGGCAAAGCACCTGGGCAACCTGAAGTTCAGAGTGTGGGAGAAGATGCAGGGCACTGTTCAATACAGTGAGTTTATATAAGAGATAATTAGATGAAAAAAGAAACCCCCCCCCCCCCCCCAAGATTCAATAAGTCAGTAATGCACTTTGCTCATGTATTTATGATCACTTTCGTACAGTTTTCATCAGGTACTGGTCTGAATGTCAGATAAAAGACCTGTAAGAAAGACCGGAGTGACATCAAATGAAATTGTGAGATTATGAGAGAAAAGAGAGAGAGAGAGAGAGAGAGAATGCATTAGTCTTTAACACATTTATCTGAATATTCTCAGTAATGACATGACTGTAGTTCAAACGTATTTACACAGTTGTCTTTATTATTATACAAACCACTGTTTTATGATTAATGTTTTGTTTTTAGGATTGGTTTCATTCTGTCTTTTTCCTGTTCTCTTCAGATCTGTATCTCAACAACAATCCATGTAGATACATTAATAACAGTGTAAACATGTAAACATACTAGGTTAATTTTTCTTTCTTCACTAGTGTGAGTCTCTGTAATCAGTGAAGATAAATAAATAACAGTATAAACATGTAAACATACTGACCGTGCTGTGTGTTTAATCTCTCTCTTTGCCTCTGTTGTCTCTCTTCAGCTCCTGTGATTCTGGACCCCAACACTGCAGCACCATATCTCATCCTGTCTGAGGATCTGACCAGTGTGAGATACAGAAAAGAATATCAGCAGATTCCTGATAATCCAGAGAGATTTGATAGATATCCATGTGTCCTGGGCTCTGAGGGCTTTAATTCAGGGACACACTGCTGGGATGTTGATGTTGGGGAGAATACATACTGGGACATGGGTGTGACCACAGAGTCAAACCAGAGAAAGGGAGAAACATTCTTTAAGACTGGTATCTGGCGTGTTCGGTTATACCATGGTAAATACTGGTCAAAGGCCTCAGGAGGGTCATATGTTCAACTGACAGTGAATAATAAACTCCAGAGGATCAGAGTGGAACTGGACTGGGACAGAGGAGAACTCTCATTCTCTGATCCTCTAAATAACACACACCTACACACCCTCACACACACTTTTACTGAGAGAATGTTTCCATTCTTCCATAATCACTGTAAACTCTCTCCTCTGTGGGTCTTACCAGTGACGTTTTGTGTAACAGTGAAACAGCACAGTTAGATCTGATACTGTCTCTGTTTAAAGTGAAATCTTTCTACTATTATTTTCTCTGTCATTAATGAGATTTCTGATCAGAAAGCTGATTTTCTAAAATCTCTTATACCATAAAAGGACAGTGTCAGTTGAGGGTAAATTTGAATAAATTATATGGAGTACAATATGTAGGTTAAATTCAAGTGATAGGATAAGAATTCACAAGTCTTGTTGTGAAATGTTGGATTGGGAGGATGTTGTTTTCGTTTCATTTATGTGAATTATTTAAAACAATTTCCCCTTGATATTTGTCAGAGAAAATGTGAGAGTCTGGATGGATGTGCAAAACCAGGATATTTTCAGACTCAGTATTTTAGCTGAGCTCAGTCTCAACTTAACCTAACACTTAACAAAAAGACATGGACAATGTAGGGGTATTTATACAAACAGAAAACCAGGCTTGATTAACAGAAAGCAGGTGAAAACTATTAATGATTAAATGAATGAGGTGATCAGAACAGCAGGACCAGATAAATGAAGAGACTTTTCTGTTTGTTTAATTTGTTCTTAACCTGAAACACTGTTTCATATGTTTACAGAATTTAGCAGCTTGCAAACATTTTTCCATGTTGTAAAAGAATGATGTTGGGGAATCATGGCCTCATGAAACGGTTCTGTCTGGACCTAAGTATATAGGCAAAAATTGTTTTTTTTGTGATACCAAGAGTTTATTTTATTGTATTTTTATTTTGTGTAAGTCTTTAGTTTCCATCTGTCTGCCCCCTCCCAAAAAACCCCAAAATAAAATAAATAAATAAATAAATAAATACATGAATAAATGCATAAATAAAAATACAGAAAAGGCATAAATGATCAGTGTTAATCCTGAGGAATTGGATTTTAGTTCAGTTTAAATTGGCATACAGTAAACTATGAATATGCACCAATATTTGTAGTAGTTAATGAATTCTGTTTTGATGAGTAATTATAGCTTCTGGATGTGTGAGGTGTCAAAGAATGAGTCAGTGCTGTAATTGAAGGTGGTGAGTCACAGATCAAGGGTTTAATTTGACTCATATTCAGTGCACACTGAGAGCTACAAGGGACAGTTGGTTTTGTTCATTATTTTACTGGGAAGGAGAGTGTTGCATACATTTTGTTGTTGTTGTTGTTGTTGTTGTTGTTGTTGTTGTTGTTTTGATTAAGTTGGTGTCTTTGTTAAGGTCAGTGATTAGAGCACTGGCCTGGTAAACCAGTGGTTCCCAGTTGAGTCCTGGGGGGTATTTCATGGCTACTGCACATTTTCCTAGTGTCAGACCTCTAAGGACCATCAAAGAGGAATTACAAAGGATTGCAGGTGACTGAGGTATTATCACTCAGTTAAAGGTAATGATATTTTAAATTATATCGTCTTCATGACATTCTGCTGCGACCTCAGACTGGGATAAGTCGTTAGTTTTTATGTTGCAGCGTTTCCCAGTGTCATGGGCTGCATCGATGGCACACAGATCCCTATCACTGCTCCTTCAGTTAATGAAGTTGACTATGTGAATAGGAAGTCTTTCCACAGCATTAATGTGCAGGTACACTGACTATTGTCTTACAATAACAAAGACTATACATCACAATATACTGCAACTAATATTTCTCATTCTCTGCACTGTCAAGATCATATGTGATGCAGTGCACTTTATCACAAATGTTGAAGCCAATGGCCCAGCTCTGTGCTTGATATACGAATGTATCATTAGTGTACCCTGAGTAACAGATTTGCACATGGTAAGTAAAGCTTTGCACAAATATCATTCCTTGTCTCCCTCTTTTAACACCCTTAAAATGTATCCAGTGTATAATTACAGGAGAGTTTGATGGCCACCTGCTTGGTGACAGAGAGTACCCATGCCAGCCCTCTCTGTTGAGACCTTACCCTGACCCTGAGCTGGGCCCCCAACAACGTTTCAGTGTGGCCCACTGCAGGACTAGAGTCCTGGTTGAGATGACAATAGGCATGCTCAAAGCCCGGCTCCAGTGTCTGCGTAAACTCAGGGTAACCCCAGAGACGGCGTGACATTAGAGGAGAGCAGCACCCTGCCGCACAAATGAACGATCCTGAGGAAGACAGTCCCATCCACCCTGCAGATGTCCTGGATGGAGGAGCCGTCCGAGAGAATTTGTCAAAAACATTTCACAGATTAAGATACCACCACCCCCAGCAGTCAAATAAAGAAAAATCAGTCACATTTCATTTGGTCTTCTTTATTTCCTACAAATGCAAATGCAACAATCACTATATTTAGATTGTTCCAACAATTAACAATTCACCTGTGACCATGCACCCAGCTCTAACTGGTGTTCCAGTAATTGAATTTCAAGATAGGCCATTTAATCTGCCACTGCAAGTGCATCATTTCTCAGTCAGTTTTAGCCATTTTCTTCAGGAGATGTATTTTATACAACTCCTTAATTCATAACTGAGAAAACATAAGGATGACATTAAATTCTACAGATCTACATGCAGAATTAACCTGGCATTTATTGAACATCTCACTGTGTCAGTCTGCTGTGGAGGTTGATGGACTCTCCTCCTGGTGATGCCCAGTCATGCTCTGTTAAAAAGGATAAGAATGTGTCATCCCTTCAATGTGCATTTTGAACTCAAAATTCCACACAAGAATGTAAAAACATTTTAATAGGGAGAGAAATATCAGTAGCTACCATACATAATATTAATGTAAACCACAGCAGGCCTTTCTGAATCCCTCTCTGTGGCAGCAGACAACGTGTCTTCATCATCATCCTGTGGTGAAAAAGAGCTTTCTGTTTCAGTATACTTTAAACTACTATCATTAGCAAAATCTCTGGGAGTATTTACAGCCCAAATGTTAATCTGCTAAGCAGGATATTAGGCGAGAGGACATTTGTGTGTCTTAAAACAGCTGTTGGTGGTTAAAGCTACACCAAGTTGAAATAGCCACTGAATGACATTTACTTTATTTAATATGCCAGATATGATTAAAACTAAAATGAGGTACAATCATGAGCCAATAGGCCTAAGAAAAATGTCTTACCTGTTTGAACTATGTTTTTATATTTCATTTTCAGCAGCTGCCAAGTGCGCTTTGTGCCCATGGGATTGCTCCTAAAAGAAAATAGAATTTTATTCAATTACATTCCACCACTTCCACCTGTAATATTAAAAGAAAGTGTGCTTACATGTTAAATTAATAGATTTCTGCATTCAAACTTACGCATTGACTCGGGCAGCAATTCTCTCCCACGCCAATTGTCTGGGTTGACGAAAGAATGACAACGAACTAAAATCAGCTCGAAAATTGAATGAACGGTAACGACCAAGCAAAACAAACAGTAACGACTGAGCAAAACCTCAGCATTAACCGCTAAAATCTGTAACATCTGAAAGTGCTGTTTATATGTTGAATAAGTGGAACACTCGAGACAAAACTTTTCTTTCAGTAAATACTCACGCGTTGACTCGGTCAGCAATCTGCCACACCAGCTCACGTTCTTTTGCGGCTGCTAGATATACTCATGCAGAATTCTGCATACGCATTCATTAATATTTCTAACTCCACTGGAGAGAAGTAGGAGGCTGAGCCATTTTTTCTCCTGTAGCCATGATGAATCATGTTATTTGCGCTTCATTGATGAGGGCTTTTTTTTATCTCTTCACGCACGTGCTTTACTTAGGGATAACTTAACTCAGAGCTCATTGAACTAATTTTTATCACTTGTTCTGAAACCTAAAACTCTGAGTTTAAAAGCTCAGAGTTAGATAACCCACAGCTCAGGTTTAAACTCAGAGTTTGTTAAACCTGCTTTCTAAAACAAGCCCCTGATCCTCTAGGGGGAGAATTAGATAGTGGAAAGCGCAGGAACCAATCAGAATCCTTCATCTGAAACCCCACCCTCTGAGGAGGAGGTAAATCAGGAAGTGTCATTTCGCTTGGAATGCAAGAGGAGGTCCACCTGACAGATCAAACCAAATTTGTTTTAGAGTTTATTTATTGTTAAACAAACGACTATAAAGACTATATAGAGTCTCCAGATCGCAGCGAACTACGGGTAAAAAACAGAGGTTAAAGTTAATTTTCGGTTTGTTTTCTAATCGATAATCAGAATGTGAAATACAAGGAGTCATTCGGAGAGTGGATCTGCTAAAACATGGCTTCATCAGAGGAGGATTTCTCCTGTCCTGTGTGCTTTGACATCTTTAAGGATCCTGTTGTCCTGTCCTGTAGTCACAGTGTGTGTAAGGTTTGTCTGCAGCTGTTCTGGAAAAACAAAGACTCCAAGGAGTGTCCAGTTTGTAGGAGAAGATCCTCAAGGGATGATCCTCCCAAGAATATGGCTCTAAGGAACCTATGTGAGGCTTTTTTAGAAGGAAGAATTCAGGGAATTTCAACAGGGTCCGAG
Source organism: Chanos chanos (assembly GCF_902362185.1). NCBI lineage: Eukaryota > Metazoa > Chordata > Actinopteri > Gonorynchiformes > Chanidae > Chanos > Chanos chanos. The sequence goes on along the minus strand of NC_044503.1, from coordinate 30,018,261 downwards.
GAGTTCTGCAGTTTGCACAGTGAGAAACTCAGACTCTTCTGTCTGGATGATAAACAGCCTGTGTGTTTGGTGTGTCGGGATTCAAAAAAGCACAAAAACCATGAATTGTGTCCAGTGGATGAAGCTGCACATGAGAGCAGGGTAAGACAAATACTGTGGTAACTAAACACCATGTATGTGTACGTGTGTGTGTGTGTGTGTGTGTGCGCGTGTGTGCGTGCACGTGCATATGTGTGTGTGTGTGTGCGCGTGTGTGCGTGCACGTGCATATGTGTTTGTGTGTGTGTATGTGTGCGTGCGTGCGTGCTTGTGTGTGTGTTACTTATTAATACTACTACTTATTATTTACTACTTATTTATTTCAGGAAGAACTGAAGACTACACTGAAGCCCTTACAGGAGAAACTGGAGATCTTTAAAAAGGTCAAGCTGACTTGTAATAAAACAGCAGAACACATTAAGGTGAGATCCTGCAGTTTCATACAAAATTCACAAAAAAATTCTACAAAGTAAAATTAACTTAAATAAATCAGCAGAACACATCACAGTAAGAATATTAATAAATGCAAACAGCGTACAGTGACATTAAAAATGTTTTAATGTTTCTCATTTCAGAATCAGGCTAAACACACAGAGACACAGATTAGGGAGGAGTTTGAGAAACTTCACCAGTTTCTACGAGATGAAGAGAGAGTCAGGATAACTGCACTGAAAGAGGAAGAGGAGAAGAAGAGTCAGATGATGAAGGAGAAGATTGAGGAGATGAGTAGAGAGATTTCCTCTCTCTCAGAGAAAATCAGAGCCATAGAAGAGGAGATAAAAGCTGAAGACATTTTGCTCCTAAAAGTAAGAGGCTAAACAGGTTTCACACTTTCTGTTGCTGTCTCTGTTTTTTATTCTCTCTCTCTCTCTCTCTCTCTCTCTCTCTCTCTCTCTCTCTCTCTCTCTCTCTCTCTCTCTCTCTCTCTCTTTCTCTCTGTTTATTCCTCTTTGTCTATTTATCTTACAGGTCTGTCTATCTGTCTGTTATTCTCTGTAATAAATCTTAAACTAGATACCTGGTGAATAACTCATTTCATCTTCTTTCACAGAACTTCGAGGCCACAAACAAAAGGTAAGTAACCTGTCTCTTAACTTTTTCTGTGATACAAAATCCACAGCAGCACTGACTCCTGAATGTTATTCCAGAGCCCAGTGCACACTGCAGGATCCACAGATGCTTTCAGGAGCACTGATCAATGTGGCAAAGCACCTGGGCAACCTGAAGTTCAGAGTGTGGGAGAAGATGCAGGGCACTGTTCAATACAGTGAGTTTATATAAGAGATAATTAGATGAAAAAAGAAACCCCCCCCCCCCCCCCAAGATTCAATAAGTCAGTAATGCACTTTGCTCATGTATTTATGATCACTTTCGTACAGTTTTCATCAGGTACTGGTCTGAATGTCAGATAAAAGACCTGTAAGAAAGACCGGAGTGACATCAAATGAAATTGTGAGATTATGAGAGAAAAGAGAGAGAGAGAGAGAGAGAGAATGCATTAGTCTTTAACACATTTATCTGAATATTCTCAGTAATGACATGACTGTAGTTCAAACGTATTTACACAGTTGTCTTTATTATTATACAAACCACTGTTTTATGATTAATGTTTTGTTTTTAGGATTGGTTTCATTCTGTCTTTTTCCTGTTCTCTTCAGATCTGTATCTCAACAACAATCCATGTAGATACATTAATAACAGTGTAAACATGTAAACATACTAGGTTAATTTTTCTTTCTTCACTAGTGTGAGTCTCTGTAATCAGTGAAGATAAATAAATAACAGTATAAACATGTAAACATACTGACCGTGCTGTGTGTTTAATCTCTCTCTTTGCCTCTGTTGTCTCTCTTCAGCTCCTGTGATTCTGGACCCCAACACTGCAGCACCATATCTCATCCTGTCTGAGGATCTGACCAGTGTGAGATACAGAAAAGAATATCAGCAGATTCCTGATAATCCAGAGAGATTTGATAGATATCCATGTGTCCTGGGCTCTGAGGGCTTTAATTCAGGGACACACTGCTGGGATGTTGATGTTGGGGAGAATACATACTGGGACATGGGTGTGACCACAGAGTCAAACCAGAGAAAGGGAGAAACATTCTTTAAGACTGGTATCTGGCGTGTTCGGTTATACCATGGTAAATACTGGTCAAAGGCCTCAGGAGGGTCATATGTTCAACTGACAGTGAATAATAAACTCCAGAGGATCAGAGTGGAACTGGACTGGGACAGAGGAGAACTCTCATTCTCTGATCCTCTAAATAACACACACCTACACACCCTCACACACACTTTTACTGAGAGAATGTTTCCATTCTTCCATAATCACTGTAAACTCTCTCCTCTGTGGGTCTTACCAGTGACGTTTTGTGTAACAGTGAAACAGCACAGTTAGATCTGATACTGTCTCTGTTTAAAGTGAAATCTTTCTACTATTATTTTCTCTGTCATTAATGAGATTTCTGATCAGAAAGCTGATTTTCTAAAATCTCTTATACCATAAAAGGACAGTGTCAGTTGAGGGTAAATTTGAATAAATTATATGGAGTACAATATGTAGGTTAAATTCAAGTGATAGGATAAGAATTCACAAGTCTTGTTGTGAAATGTTGGATTGGGAGGATGTTGTTTTCGTTTCATTTATGTGAATTATTTAAAACAATTTCCCCTTGATATTTGTCAGAGAAAATGTGAGAGTCTGGATGGATGTGCAAAACCAGGATATTTTCAGACTCAGTATTTTAGCTGAGCTCAGTCTCAACTTAACCTAACACTTAACAAAAAGACATGGACAATGTAGGGGTATTTATACAAACAGAAAACCAGGCTTGATTAACAGAAAGCAGGTGAAAACTATTAATGATTAAATGAATGAGGTGATCAGAACAGCAGGACCAGATAAATGAAGAGACTTTTCTGTTTGTTTAATTTGTTCTTAACCTGAAACACTGTTTCATATGTTTACAGAATTTAGCAGCTTGCAAACATTTTTCCATGTTGTAAAAGAATGATGTTGGGGAATCATGGCCTCATGAAACGGTTCTGTCTGGACCTAAGTATATAGGCAAAAATTGTTTTTTTGTGATACCAAGAGTTTATTTTATTGTATTTTTATTTTGTGTAAGTCTTTAGTTTCCATCTGTCTGCCCCCTCCCAAAAAACCCCAAAATAAAATAAATAAATAAATAAATAAATACATGAATAAATGCATAAATAAAAATACAGAAAAGGCATAAATGATCAGTGTTAATCCTGAGGAATTGGATTTTAGTTCAGTTTAAATTGGCATACAGTAAACTATGAATATGCACCAATATTTGTAGTAGTTAATGAATTCTGTTTTGATGAGTAATTATAGCTTCTGGATGTGTGAGGTGTCAAAGAATGAGTCAGTGCTGTAATTGAAGGTGGTGAGTCACAGATCAAGGGTTTAATTTGACTCATATTCAGTGCACACTGAGAGCTACAAGGGACAGTTGGTTTTGTTCATTATTTTACTGGGAAGGAGAGTGTTGCATACATTTTGTTGTTGTTGTTGTTGTTGTTGTTGTTGTTGTTGTTGTTTTGATTAAGTTGGTGTCTTTGTTAAGGTCAGTGATTAGAGCACTGGCCTGGTAAACCAGTGGTTCCCAGTTGAGTCCTGGGGGGTATTTCATGGCTACTGCACATTTTCCTAGTGTCAGACCTCTAAGGACCATCAAAGAGGAATTACAAAGGATTGCAGGTGACTGAGGTATTATCACTCAGTTAAAGGTAATGATATTTTAAATTATATCGTCTTCATGACATTCTGCTGCGACCTCAGACTGGGATAAGTCGTTAGTTTTTATGTTGCAGCGTTTCCCAGTGTCATGGGCTGCATCGATGGCACACAGATCCCTATCACTGCTCCTTCAGTTAATGAAGTTGACTATGTGAATAGGAAGTCTTTCCACAGCATTAATGTGCAGGTACACTGACTATTGTCTTACAATAACAAAGACTATACATCACAATATACTGCAACTAATATTTCTCATTCTCTGCACTGTCAAGATCATATGTGATGCAGTGCACTTTATCACAAATGTTGAAGCCAATGGCCCAGCTCTGTGCTTGATATACGAATGTATCATTAGTGTACCCTGAGCAACAGATTTGCACATGGTAAGTAAAGCTTTGCACAAATACCATTCCTTGTCTCCCTCTTTTAACACCCTTAAAATATATCCACTATATAATTACAGGAGAGTTTGATGGCCACCTGCTTGGTGACAGAGAGTACCCATGCCAGCCCTCTCTGTTGAGCCCTTACCCTGACCCTGAGCTGGGCCCCCAACAACGTTTCAGTGTGGCCCACTGCAGGACTAGAGCCTGGGTTGAGATGACAGTAGGCATGCTCAAAGCCTGGCTCCAGTGTCTGCGTAAACTCAGGGTAACCCCAGACACGGCGTGTGCATCTAAGTGAGATCTTATATTACATTGGAGTCCTCCAATGCAGTTGTGTTGCCCCCTTTTCTTTTTTTTTGGAAAACGTGCTCATACTCGCCATAAACACGTATCAGAATTTGTAACTGCAGCGGGGTAAAGTAAAACGACTTTTGTTTTCGCCGGTTGCCATGGTGAATCGTAGTATCGGAGCCAGGCGTAGTATGATGATGGCTTTTTATAACTGTCATGCATGCGCTTAACTCGGAGTTAACATACTCAGAGTTGATCGAACCAACTCAGATCAGCTTTTCTGGAACCGAAAACTCAAGAGTTTCCCATCTCAGGGTTCATCAACTCAGAGTTCAGGATTAAACTCAGAGTTTGTTAAACCCGCTTTCTGAAATACCCCCCTGCTTTAGTCCTTGATATTCCACAATACTTGAGAGGCAAACATTGGTCCTCCTGAACCCAAAGTGTGTGACTGTCTGTCTACAAGATCTCAGAGAGGTCAAATGCACTAATTGACCATAAAACACTAACAAGTGGACAAACTGTTCCAGATTCAGGTCCCTCCGTGTGTGTAAAATGACTGATTAGGTTAAAGAGAGAAAGAACCTGTAGCTACTGAAACCTTAGAGAAGATTCTGATGAGAGGGAAAAGATCAGAACTTTCTAGATAGATTGGTGTCTTCAGCTAGTAGTGAAGCAGCACATTGTTCTCCTACTGGGTTTCTTCTCCACATTCTTTGAGTGCAGTTCATATGTGTGATCTGTGAATGGATAAAGTGGGTCAGATTTACCAGTAGTGACATTGACTCCCCTCACAGAGAATAAGAAACTCCAGAGCAGAACAGAGCAACTGGACTGGGACAGAAGAGAAGTCTAATCCTCTGACCTTCTTAAAACAACAAGACACACACACACACACACACACACACACACATTACTTCCACTCTTCTGTGATGAAACTCTAACTCTGGGGATTGTGATGTTCTGTGTAGACTGTTCTCTGTTGTAAAGAGTCTGTACATTGCCAGGGACTGTAAAACATTATGTCCTTTCACTCTGATTAGAACAAAGTTTAGTTCTGTGTCATTTGTGAAAAATAACAAGCATGTTTAAATCAACCACATCTGGGAATATCCAGTTAAAATACAATATCTAATATGGACATGAATCAGCAAACCCCAAAAGTATTACATCAAATTAATCACAATTACAGTCAAAGGACACATGGCAATAACTGTGAGATTACTTTTGATCAAAAGACAATTATGTGATCACTGGTGTTCCAATCTTTAAAACTCCTGTCAAATGTGCTTCAACAATCATTATCCATTCATTACATGCCACTGTTTTTGTTTGTTTCTCCTTTTCAAAAGAATTTCACGGATGTCAATTTTTTAACAATGTTATGTGAAATATGCTGCAAATGTTTGAGGTTATACCTTTGGTTAGGGTGAAGAAATCACCCTTGTAATGATTATCATAGGAGTGCTACATGATTTTTAATGAGGAATGCCATGATTTATTTAAAATCCAAACATGTTTTAAGTCTTCTGATGAAGTTGGGTTGTGTTGAAAATGTCACATCCCAGTCTGACCACCAGGGGGAGCCAATGAACCACTAGTCGGTTTCGTTCAAATTGACGTTATTATCTGTTTAATTTCTGCACCTGTTTCTCATGGTCTTTTGTGTCCTTAGTTTGTCTTAGTTTTCTCTTTTTTCAGTTTTCTTTGCTGTGTCTTGGTGTTCGCGCTTAATTGCTGTCTTTTTTTTTTTTAAAAACCCAGTTTTGCTGTTGCTATCAAAACTTTGTCACCTCAAACCTGGAAGCCTGTTGTCTTGCTGTTCTCAGGGAGCATTTCTTTTTGTAGTCGTTGCTCAGTCTCCCAGGTAAAGAATTTAATGTTTAAAAAATGTTCTGCCTGCTATCTCGTCTCTGAACTTGGCTTCACTAAGTCGTAGCATAACATGGAGTCCTCATATCTGCGTTCCCCTTTCTCTGTAATTCCACTGTCATAATAATGTCCAGCTACCAGAGTTTCATTATCACACTTCGGCCATAAGGCCACCTGTAAATATTATTCTTATGTTCGCCTCTGTCTTGACTGGTTCCAAGTTTTACAAGAAATCTAAGTGAGATGCAATCTTATATTACACTGTTGCACCCATAGTTTAAATAGTTGGAATTTAATAATGGTCCCTAACACATCACGAGATTACTAAGCGGGAAAAGAATAGACAACTGATTGTGAACTCGCTGGTTCTGGCGATTTGGAGCGAACCAATCAGCAATCTGGTTCCAGTTAAAAAAGGGAAACATTTTGTGTAGGGAAAATGAGCTTGAACAGGTGCAACATTGTAATCCCAGTATCTCTCTTGACAGTTTTTTTTAGCAGTATTTGCTTGTTTGTTTGTTTGTTTGTATGATAAAAGGGATCTACCATGAGGCCGTGGAGTTTGTCGTGAAACCCAGTGAAATATATTTTCTCCGTTACTGACAACTGGTGTTACCATGCACTTTACTTTGTGCAAAAGTGAAATGAATTGTAATATGCTTTAATCTTGTTTTCCCATTATCCGATATTTTTAAATCACCAGTGTTTAAAAAAATGAAGTGCATTTAGCCTGTTGGGTTCTATCAATCAAACAATCACCGACTTACCACAACCAAACAATTCAAATGAAGCAGCAAAAACACCTTGTTGAGAACTTTTGTCTTCTACTTGTCAGTTTTAGAGAAAACAGCTCCGATTTGGTCCCTCAGCTCTTTTTTTTTTTTTTCTTTTTCCTCTTTTTTTTTTTTTTTAATGTTACAAACTGTGTATTTCTGTTACAAGGTCCTATGCGCACCTACATCATTCATGTTTGAATAACTGTGTATTGACATGCCACTCGACTGCTGTAAACAATGATGTAATTTGCTTTGTTTGTTTTATGACGCATACGTATTTTTTTTTTTTTTTCAGCCTAGCGTTTTTAGTTTGTTTTCTGTCTGTCTTGGAAGTCAATTTAAATAAAAATATCAGGTAAATGAATTAATGTAGTGTAATGTAATGTTCCTAAACTTCAACACCACCTGACCAAGCACTTCTGTCAATCACAGACTCTCAGTTCTCCAAATACTGTGTCAATGTTCAACACATTTGATGACATGTGTTGTCAGTATAGACTTCATAACAAAGACAAAGCAGCCATCAATCAAAAACATGTTTTACCTGGCAAACACGTTCTGGCAGGTCAAAACTGGGGGGGGGGGGGGGCAGTAACTTTCCCTGACAAAGGACGCTGTGGCAAATCTTCAGTGGAAAAAAAACCAAACAGCTGCAGCTCAGACTCTCAGATGTCTTTCCTTACTGAATTCATCCTTAAGTCGTGAGAGAACCAATCAGAACCAACCTGTACCTACAGTCAACCCTCTGACACACCCTAGCCTGAAAGAAAGAGCTGAAACTTAGACCTTATGTCTCTGTTGTCATTTTCCACCTCTGTCGTCAACTTGCTCCTATATAGGTCAAATACAAGTTGAACAATTTATAAACATGCTTAGTCTTGTGGGACTAATGTCGACAAAGGATTAACTGAATGCACATATGAGAGTGGAGTAAGGACAAAAAAAGAGAGATTCCAGTGATTTCTCTTCACTACGAGAAAGAGGACAAAGCACAGTCGACACTGCGGAATCTAATCCAGGAGATCAAGTGTCGCTATGTGAGAAAATGGCTTCTGTATTACCTCTATCCAAAGAGAATTTCTACTGTCCGGTATGCTGCGACATCTTGAAGGATCCTGTTCTCCTGTTTTGTTGTCACCGTGCTTGTGAGGTCTGTCTGCGGCAGTTCTGGACAAACAAAGATATCAAGGAATGTCCAGTTTGTAGGAGAAAATTGTCAAGGCGTGAGTTACAGTCTAACCCTGTGCTAAAGAACCTGTGTGAGGCTGTTCTTGAGGAGAAATGCCAGAAAGCTCTTGCAGGGTCTGAGGAGCTCTGCAGTCTGCACAGTGAGAAACTCAAACTCTTCTGTCTGGAGGATAAACAGCCCGTGTGCGTGGTGTGTCAGGATACCAAAAAGCATAAAAAACACAACTGTTATCCAACTGAAGAAGTTGCATTTTATAAGAAGGTAGAATTTTTTTTTTTTTTGCTCATAATCCAGCTGTAAAATATATTTAACTATATATTTAAATCGTTTTGTTATGTATTCATTAACTTGGATTTGACTGTGTATGTATATACATGTTCCATGTTTAACTTGATACTCTGACATGCCATAAATTGCTCAGTCTGACATTAACACATCTCTCTGCCCAATGTTTATTTGAGTTTTAGAGAATCTGTTTCTAAGTGTATGGAATCCTTTTGATCAATTTCAGAAAGAACTGAAGACAACACTGAAGTCGCTAAAGAAAAAGCTGAAAGACTATAACAAAGAAAAACGAGTTTGTTCCCAAACAACAAATCGCATCAAGGTGAGACTACTGGATGTGAATAAGCATGTTGTGAATGGCTGGAGATGGTAATAATTTGAAAAATATCAGTTAATGATATGGCACCAATAGTGTTTATGCATGCACTGCAGATTCAAACCCAACACACAGAGAGACAGATTAAGGAGGAGTTTGAGAAACTCCATCAGTTTCTACGAGATGAAGAGGCAGCCAGGATAACTGCACTGAGGGAGGAAGAAGAGCAGAAGAGACAGATGATGAAAGAGAAGATTGAGGAGATGAACCTCAGAATATCATCTCTTTCCGACACAATCAGAGCTATAAAGAAGGAAATGGAAGCCACAGATATTTCATTCCTACAGGTGTGTATATGTGTGTGCAACTGAACGATTACTGATTTTATGAACGTCTTTCTCAGACAACCATATCAAACTCAGTAAGTGAACACAAACAAAGACTTCATTAAGTTACAATTTGCTTTCATTTACAGAACTTCAAGACCACAATAAAAAGGTAAGAGAGCTGCCATCCGTTTCTCTCTGTTTCTGTGCTTCTGAACCCAAAACCCACAGCAGCACTGACTCCTCAATGTTATTCCAGAACCCAGTGCACACTGCAGGATCCACAGATGCTCTCAAGAACACTGATCAATGTGACAAAGCACCTGGGCAACCTGAAGTTCAAAGTCTGGGAGAAGATGCAGGACATTGTTCAGTACGGTGAGCTGGATTTCAGTGCAGATGTAGAGTAGATTCACCTTATCAATTGTTCCTGAGGATTTTCTCTGTATTAATTAATGCGAGATGTTTTTCATTTTTCCGGTTGAGAACAGTATGAGTAGACAACACTTCTGCTACGAACTCATGAATGAAAGATTACTCACTCATTATCTAAGCCGCTTATCCTTATTAGGGTTGCGGGGGGGACCCTATCCCAGCGCCCATAGGGCAAAAGGTGGGGAAACACCCTGGACAGATCACCGGTCCATCACAGGGCAGACACAGACAAACACACTCACACCTAAGGGCAATTTAGTGTCTCCAATTCACCTAACCTGCATGTCTTTGGACTGTGGTTGGAAACCCACACAGACACAGGGAGAACATGCAAACTCCACACCTGGCCAGGAACCGAACCTGAAGCCTTCGCGGCACACACTTCTTGTTAAAAGTGTGTGAACGGGTCTCTGTTTTAGCAGACCCCTTTAAAACCCTTTCTGATAGTGCAAAACATCATCTCACATCTGGAATTCATGGTTTGAATCTAAGCAGCGACAAACTTCCCAAATGTGAGTGGGAATCAGAGCGACAAGCCCATGCTAACATCAGTGCTCTTCCCAGATGAAGGAATCAGGTTTTTTTTTTTTTTTTTCTAAAAACCGATGTGAGATTTTGGCCATTACATATGTGACTACACTGTAGCTGAAGGTACAAAAGTGTGAGGTTGAATAATAGAAAAATGCCACACCGACGGTCACTTTCTCATCAATATCTCTTATTGTTTTATAAGGTATAGGTGTTCACATTTTGTTCAATCAAAAGTACACTGTAGATAATATGTAAATGTTCGTTGTCATGTAAGTGTATCAACGCCTAAAAAAATGCGAGTGGTTTCATCCATCCCCTTTCGTTAGGCCCAGTTACTCTGGACCCCAACACTGCTGGAAAACATCTCGTGTTGTTTGAGGATCTGACCAGCGTGAGATATGAAGAAAACCAGGACAAAGCGGAGGATGAAAAGAACGAAAGCGACAAAGATGGAAGCTTAGCTGATGAAGATGATGAGGTCACGTTAGAGAAAGAGCAGCTTCTTTACGATCCAGAGAGATTTGATGAATATCCATGCGTTTTGGGCTCTGAGGGCTTTAACTCAGGGACACACTGCTGGGATGTTGATGTTGGGGACAATACAAACTGGGCGCTGGGTGTGATCACAGAATCCGTCCAGAAGAAAGGAGACTCTGTTCATGGTGGACTGTGGTGCTTATCCTTGCTTAATGGTAAATACAAAGCAGTCCCAACTCCACCGTCAAAGACTCAACTCAGTGTGGCCAAAAAAATCCAGAGGATCAGAGTGGAACTGGACTGGGACAGAGGAAAACTCTCATTCTCTGATCCTCTAAATAACACACACCTACACACCTTCACACACACTTTTACTGAGAGAATATTTCCATTATTCTGTTTTAAGTGTAAACGCTCTCCTCTGAGGATCTTACCAGTGAGGTGCTCTTCAGTTTGTTACTGTAATCATGAAGTGTCAAATTTACATCAATAATATCAATATAATAATAGCGATACAGCTGACCTCTCTGAGTGTCACTGAAGCACAGCACATGGATTTGGGATTTTTGTGTTTTTTTTAATCTTTCCCTGGTCAAATGACTGGCTCTCAGGAGTTTGATTATGATAGAGAAAAATGTTTGACTATTTTTTCATTGCTCTGTTTTCATTATTAATCTGATGACCCATTAGCATATGCCGTGTTGTCAAACGCACAAAATCATCAGTTAAAAAGTTCTAAAAGCCACAGTTAAGTTAGGCTGTCTCCCTCTTTCTAACACAATGCACAATTATACTCTCATAATACATTGTTGAAACTTTATTTAATGACTTTTACACATTATCTCATTGTATAGGGAAATGACAGTATCCTGCAAAATTTTACGTTATCACAGCATGTTTGCATTTGTTACTTGTATTTCCAGTCACAAAAAATCTGAAAGAGGCCGTCCTGCGTTTCTCCTAACACAGACTAACTGGCCCTGGTCTCTGATTGACTGTTTACTTCAGTCATTTAGTATATTTAGCTAAATACAGAGTCAGTATAAAATTCATAAAATTCGTTGATATTTTTCTTTTATGATTAATCAGATCACACTATAAGTGATAGACTATAAGTCTATCAACATGTACTGCTGAGTCACATGTTCAGCAAAATCTGACACTTTCAATAAGTATGTTAAAAAAATAAAAGTCAAAATAAAAATTTGTGTTGCCATTTTTATTTTTTATGCCATTAAACAGGATTGTTCTTCTGTATGACTCACGATTAGATCTGTAGATTCAGCCCTGATCAGGCAGAATACTCCTGACTTTAAAGCAGAGCACATTGTTAGAAAACAATGTACCATTTAGTGTGTCATTTATTTATTTATTTAGTTAGTTAGTTAGTCAGTCAGTCAGTTAGTTAGTTGGCTTGTTTGTTTACATTTTGATTCATCTTTACTTTTCTCCCTTTGCATAGAAGAAGCACATAAATCATGTATAAAAATAAATTCAGTAAGCTATGGAAAGGATCCAGGAAATCCTGATTTACTGTTCAATCATTTTCTATTTTTAACACCGTCCACCGGTGACATGACAGACAGTCACAGCTGTTTCTCATGCTCAGCTTTAAAATTAGCCCGTCCTGGAAAGAGAAAATGAAAGCATGGATGACACTACTCATTACATGTGAAGAGCTGTGACAGTGAGAGAGGAATGGCCTCTAAAAGTTTATTATCAGAGGAGGATTTAAGCTGCCCTGTGTGTTGCGATGTCTTTATGGATCCTGTTCTCCTGTCCTGTAGTCACAGTGTCTGTAGAGTCTGTCTGGAGAAGTACTGGTTTACTGTCAAGTCCAAGAAGTGTCCAGTTTGCAGGGTAAGATTGTCAAGTGATCAGCCAACCTCAAACCTTGCGTTAAAAAACTTGTGCGAGGCTTTCTTACAGGAGAAAAGACAAAAATCCTCATCACCTGAGGAGTTCTGCAGTCTGCACGAGGAGAAATTCAAACTCTTCTGTATGGAGGATAAACAGCCGTTGTGTTTGGTGTGCCGGGACTCTAAAAAACATAGAAATCATAACTGCTACCCTATAGAAGAAGTTGTAGAGGATTATAAGGTAAAACTGAATATTCATTGCCATATCACACAATGCCTATATTGTACCTGGTTTCACTATTTATTTATTTACATCACTTCACTCAGGATTTCTTCAATTTGAACATCTCTGAGTGAAAAATTAGGCCACATGAAACTTCTCTTGGTGTTTATCAAAAATGTTTATGTGGGTTTTGTTTCTTATTTATGCATTTAGGAGGAACTGAGAAATGCACTGAAGCCCGTGTACAAAAAGCTGGAAGCTCTTGAAGATGTGATGTTAGCTTGCACTCAGACAGCAGAACACATTAAGGTGAAGCTACAAACAAAATTACAGTGTCTGCCGTTTGAAAAGTCTACATATTTCTATCACTCCTAATGTATTGTTGTATTTCTACATTCAAATGGAAACTACAGATTCAGGTCGAGAACACAGAAAAAAAGGTTAAAGATGAATTTGAGAAGCTTCACAAGTTTCTGCAAGATGAAGAGTCAGCTAGACTATCTGTACTGAGGAAGGAAGAGGAACAAAAGTTTGGCATGATTGAGAAAAAGTTTTTGGAAATGACCAGAGGACAGTCCTTGCTGTCAGACACAATCAGCATTGTTGAGGAAGAAATGAAAGCCGATGACATGCAGTTCCTTCAGGTATGCGCATGTGTGATCATATCAAACAATCAGTGTGGTGCAATGGCGTTCTTCTGTTTGCAAAGAGATATGGGTTCACATCACAAAGGAGACTCTAGAATGTTCTCCCCTTATTTACAGAACTTCGAGGCCACAAAGGAAAGGTACGTGAGCTTCCTCCTGTCTTTTTCTTCTCTGTGCTTCTGAACCCAAACCCACAGCAGCACTGACTCCTGAATGTTATTCCAGAGCCCAGTGCACACTACGGGATCCAGAAATGGTTTCAGGAGCACTGATCAATGTGGCAAAGCACCTGGATGGTCTGAAGACCAGAGTCTGGGAGAAGATGCTGGACATTCTTCAGTAGTAGAGAGCAAGGCAATAATAAAAATGACTCGGTGCTGGGCTTTTCTCAAATTTTATGGAAGCCATAAGGATGATTTTACATTTACATATCTAAGCATACATCATATGTTTGTTCTGTAATATGATCACTGGTTTGAAAACCAAAGTTTTGACATTTGCACAAAACTATGGCTTATGTGTTTTTTTGTTTGCTGTGTTGTTCTTCTGTCTCTAGGAACCCAGACATAGATCAGTCTGGGTGACTCAATTCAGTGAATTCAGTGACTTAAAAATAGGTTCATTTTTTAAATGCTTTGACGATTTTGCAGTGGTTGTGAGTCAAACTTACATACACTGAGGTTCTTTGTACCACGTACAACTGTTGCACATGTAACAGAAAATGACAAACAGTATCTTTCACTGACTTTTTACTCACAAAAGGAGAGGTTAAAAGAGAACGACAGATAAGTGGCCACAGTCCTCTTCAAACTGACACTAGAAAAAAAGTTGATTGGGAGTGGAAACAGGAGCTATGACAGCACTGGAAGTAAATTGGTGTGTGGTGCATTTCTGGTTATCAGAGCTTGGTGAGCCAAAAGATTTTCTGTAACATCATTATCCATTTTAACTTGGATCATTTCTAACTTGTTGGTTGTTAATCAACGTTTTGGTCACATTTAATAAAGAAAATATCTAGGCTACCTCATAAATCAATAAAGACTATGTCGTGTATGAAGGTGGTGTTCTGTTCGATGATATTTCTCACAGTTTCCTAATGAAGCACCTTCGTTTCTTTTCGACCAGCATGCACATCAAAACCTCTAAATGTAAACATCTGCATTAGAACAAAAGGGAAGACTACGGAATGTGCACATGCAATCCAAGAACTTTTACAGGACACACACACAAGGGCAGGATAATCCAGACAGGAGGAGGGTGACAGGAACCAGGATCGACAAGGGTAGACAAAGGCTTGGCTTCGGTCGAAATGAACAATAACACAGTGAAGGAAGAAAGCGCTTTTAGCAAAGACTTTGCAAAGAGAGAACAGAAAAGAAGGGGTATTTAGGGTGGAACCGGACGGAGCTTAGCAATGAGATCAGTACACTTTGTTTTATTTGATATTCTAGTTCTACTTCTTCAAGCCTACCACATTTCAGAATCATTAGGTTTACCACCAGAGCAACAGTATTTTACTCAGAAGTAAATTCTGCAATGTTATTATAACAGCAGTGCTTAAATTTATCTCATTACAACTTTACAGACTGATTTATCTTCTCTTCAGAGTAGCTGAAAGATCTGAAGGCAATTTTTGTCATTATGCATGTTAGGGAAATGCCATGACACCTAACTAGCACTTACCTAAATGGCATTAATGTTTGTGGTCTATCTAAAAGCTAGCTAAAGCAAGTCCTTAACCTAAAACAGCCCTACACACTGTGAATAACGTGGACGTATGCTAGTCTATGTGTGTGGGTGTTTTAACTGGTGCAAATGGTTGATCTTGAAATCCAGATGAGAGCAGATCATGACCCGGATGGGCTGGGTTCAGAACCATGCAAAAGTGTGATAGAGTCACAGAAAAACTGGCTGCTTCAGTTTACAACAACCAGCCCTAACTGTTTGGGAAAAAATATTTTAAACAGAAGTCAAAATGAAACTGCAGCATGGGCCAGGTTGATCTGTTTCTCTCTCTCTCTCTCTCTCTCTCTCTCTCTCTCTCTCTCTCTCTCTCTTTAACCAGTGCTCCAGCTCACTGGGATTTCTCCAGTGAGAAGAGATAACGTAAGGGATAACCAATCAAAACCCACATCCACACATCAATGCTAGCTTACACTCCACCCAAAAACACTTTAAGGAAGTGAAACTTATCAGTGTCAGCGTTCTAGGGGAGCTTAAATATGCTCCGGGATATATGTCTTTTTTGTGAACAGTTTATCTCTATGAAAATATGAAGTTATAAACATACTAATGACATGAAGTTATAAACATACCAATGACAAAGTGGCTTAAAGGAAGAGTGCGTCTTATTCATCTCTCTCTTTAAGGGTAGTCTATCACAGGCAGGGAAAGTGAAAGATTTCATCGCGGCAGTCATATAAGAAAGACTGTTATTGCATAAGGAACAAACGGATTTTAAAACTTTGCTATCAGAAGAGGATTTCTCCTGTCCTGTGTGCTGGGACATCTTCAGGGATCCTGTTGTCTTGTCATGTAGTCACAGTGTGTGTAAAGTCTGTTGTTACGTCCCCGCGAGTAAAATCTAGGGACTGTGGGAGGTAACAACAAAAAAAAACTCAAAAAGAAAACAGAAATATGAAGATGGTGAATTTATTAAGCCAAGAAAAGATAAAGAAAAGGGTTACAACAAAACCAAAAGTAATATTCAAAGCTACTTAGTCACGTCATCCGAATTAATCACACAGCGTAATTGCTGTAACCAGGCAGTATACCCACAGGGATAACACACACAGCGATATATCCCTGTTAAAAGACTCAAACACACGCGCACGCGCACACACAGCATCAACCCTGCCGTCTGGCCCACTGGCCCCGTCTATCGGTCTACCCAGGACTTTTAAAACAGCCGGTTCCGGTGAACAATTAAGCACCGCCGCTGCTAACCATTCATGGTGACAATGAGGACAGGGTAGGGCAGTACCTGGAGAGAGAGATGGAGAGAAAAAAACCACACCCCAACACCACAGCCGTAACACTGTCTACAGCAGTTCTGGAATAACAAAGATTTCAAGGAGTGTCCAGTCTGCAGGAGAAGATCCTCAACATATGATCCTCCCCTATGATCTTGTGTTAAAGAACATGTGTGAGACTTTGTCACAGGAGAGAAGTCAGAGATCTTCAGCAGGGTCTGAGGAGTTCTGCAGTCTGCACAGTGAGAAACTCAAACTCCTCTGTCTAGAGGATAAACAGCCTGTGTGTGTGGAGGATTCAAAATCCTGACTCCTACCCAGTTGAAGAAGTTGCACATGGTAAAAAGGTAAAAATTCTAGTTTATAAAAAACTGTGTATCATTTAATTTTAAAATCTATTTAAGTGCAAAAACTGTTTTGTTACTTATTTACTATTTATTCTGTTATTTATTCTAACACAAACACATTTGTTGGAGATGTAATGTTTTTTAAAAGAACAAATGAGAACCTGGAACAATTAGTATTAATGTATACATAACACTGTAGATTCAAGCCCAGCACACTGAGAGACAGATTAAAGAGTGTGAGAGGATTCACCAGTTTCTACGAGATGAAGAGGCGGCCAGGACAGCTGCACTGGGAGAGGAAGAGGAGCAGAAGAGTCAGATGATGAAGGAAGAAAATCGACATGTTGATCAGGGAAATGTACAGTTTACTTTTCTCTACAGAACTTCAAGACCACAATGATGCGGTGGATGAATTGTTTCCTGCCATTCTTCTCTGTGATTCAGTACTCAAACCCACAGCAACACTGACTCCTGAATGTTGTTCCAGAGCCCAGTGCACACTGCAGGATCCAGAGATGCTTTCAGGAGCACTGATCAATGTGACCAAAACACCTGGGCAACCTGAAGTTCAGAGTGTGGGAGAAGATGCGGGACATTGTGCAGTATGGTGAGCTGAGTTGCCTTGTTGCCAGAATTTTAAATATTATGTTTATACATGTATGTTTATACAAATATCGTTACTACACTGTTAGCATTGCTCGGGATGAAAGTAAAATCAGAATATGTTTCCAGTGTGAAAAACACATCACAAATATTTTGTTACACCAAAAAACATTATAATTGACAAGTTGATGTTTACTTGACTTCCTATTAGCCTCCTCGCAGCAAAACATTTAAATATGTTTCACTTCTCTCTCTCTCTCTCTCTCTCTCTCTCTCTCTCTCTCGCTCTCTCTCTCTGTCTCTGTTCTCTGTCTTCTGTTCCTGTGATTCTGGACCCCAACACTGCTTACCCAGAACTCATCCTGTCTGACCAGGATATGGCCAGTTTGAAAGTTAAAGAAGATGAGGATGAAGAGGACAATGACACAAGAAAACCGATGAGGACACATGTTTTAATGAAGAAGATGATGAGAGCAGTTTGGAGGAGGAAGGGGAAGAGAGAGGGTGAATTCCTGATAATCCAGAGAGATTTGATATATATATATATATATATATGTCTGTGTGCTAGGCTCTAGGTTTTAACTCAGGGACACACTGCTGGGATGTTGACATTGGGGACAATGCTAACTGGATACTGCATGTAATAAAAGAGTCTCCCCAGAGAAAAGGAAAATCTTTAGATCCCGAAGTCTGGGCTGTGGCATATGATGAAAATGATGATGCCCCATATTGAGGGGGCACACATTTTGGTTTTCTCAGCCACACGGTTTAAAGTTTGTGAGTAGGTGATTACTGTATGCCTACTGTATGTAGGATGACTTAATATCTGCAAGTTTTTTAAAGATACTGTAATACTGATTATAAATTACCTCCATATTGAGGGTGCACACATTTTTGTTTTCTCAGCAAAACATATTGAGTTGAGTCTCTACGTTATGCAATATGATTTGCGGGCTTTTGAAGTTCTTTTTTTACTATTTTAGCCTAATTCCTTTAAAAACCTTTTTATTGTTAAGTTATTATTGAAAACACCGTATGTCTTATGTGACTTCCAAATGTCTTTTATTTTGAAATTAATGTTAAATTTAGGCGCAAATGCTAATTTCCGATATTCCCTGTTCTTGGCACTAGTTTCACAATGCAAGGGAGACTTTTATGACTGTGAGAACCGCGGAGGAAGGTGTCTGGAACGTACCCTGAGTATTTGCGTCTCTAAACGTGAGCTCGGACAGTAAAACAGCTCTCGTAACGGACAAAACCTAAAATTAAACTGGAAAAGATATACTTGGAAATGGCTGAAATGCCATTTGGTTAGCGGCACGGACCGAGAGTAACTAAGAGACTGCAAAAAGCTAGGAAACTGGTTTCAGTCGTCCTGAACTCAAAGTTCAGGATGGCTGCGAAACGCGTTTTCACTGATGAAGATTTTACGTGCCCCGTGTGCCGTGACATTTTCACAGATCCTGTTCTTTTGCAGTGCAGTCATAGTGTATGTAAAGCCTGTGTGGAGCAATACTGGATCACTAAACCGTTTCGACAGTGCCCTCTTTGCAGAAGTAGATCAACAAGGAATCCACCCATTAACCTGGCGTTGAAGAACCTATGCGAAGCTTTCCTTGAGGACAGAAATCATTGCGCATCTGAAGTGCTTTGCGCTGTACACGACGAAAAACTTAAGCTTTTCTGTCTTGATGATAAATTACCTGTGTGTTTGGTATGTCGAGACTCCAATAAACACACAGGCCATAGGTTTCGACCTGTGGATGAAGCAGTTCGCGACGTAAAGGTAAGTAAATGATGGTATTGGATTAGTCGTGTACCATATTGCGCATCAGTTTACTGATACCCCCTAATACGACTATCAAGGTGTTTTGACTTCTCATTTTAAGTGCCGTTACAGCAAGCTATCAGGCGTGGAGCCTGTCGGTGCAGATGAGGGACAGTATATAGGTTCTTTCCTCTGATAAAGTAGTGTCATTTCAGGAGGAGATCCGGAGAACTTTGATTCCACTGAATGAGAAAAAGAGAGTACTTCAAAAAGCGAAACAAAGGTTTATACAAAAGGAACAGTATGTCCAGGTAAAAATAATAAGACGTGACCACCCTTGTGCTGATAATTTGAACATAATCATTTTTAATATTTTCATAATTCATGCATCTGTCTTTTAGAGCCTGGCTAAGACAACAGAGAAGCTGATTAAAGAAGAGTTTCTAAAACTCCGTCAGTTCTTGTTCAAAGAGGAAAAGTCCAGGATAGTTGCTCTGATGAAAGAGAAAAGACTGAAGTGTGAGATGATTCAGAAGAAGGTGGAGACAGTGGATAGAGAGATATCTTCTGTTATTCAGATTATCAGAGAGGTGGAGAAGAGATTAGGAGCCGACAACATCTCAGTTCTGAAGGTCAACACCGACTTCTGTCTTGTTTACGGGTCTATATACATTTGTCTGCTAAGTCAAAGTCACATTTTTACTAATTTATGTTTTCATCTTGTTGATTACAGAACTTTAAGGATACCTTGAAACAGTAAGTATCCTGACTGTCTTTTTCCATGTGGATCTGAACCCAAAAGCCACAAAAGTACTGACTCCTGAATATCATTGCAGAGCCCAGTACACACTGCCAGATTCAGACATGGTTTCAGGAGAGCTGATTGATGTCGCCAGACACTTGGGTAACCTAAAGTGCAAAGTTTGGGCGAATATGATGGACGTTGTCCAATACAGTGAGTACTGTAAAATAAACATTTTTGGCTATTTTTAATAGGGATGTGCTGATACCAGTACCAGTATCAGGTATTGGGCTTACACTGTGCTCATGTACTTGTACTAGTACTCCGATACCACTTCATGGCAACATGACATTAAAATCAAGGCTGCGGTCAGGAGGTCTTCTGTCATTTTTTTGCCGCTCTATCAGATTTGCCCCCTGGAAACAGCTGGTAGCGGGATTTTATGACTGTCTGCCTTTTTTTTTTGCATATTCATCAAAAAGGAGCACTCACTTTTCCAAAAAAGGCTTAGTTCTTAGAGACAATGCCGTTGTACTGTGACATTTTGTTTAACTGAAATGTGGAGACAGTGCCAGTGTGGAGGCTGTTTGTTTACGCAAAGTTTTATATGTATTTTTCGTAGGAAATACCCCCCCCCTTTTATATATTTTTTTTTATATTCGTATTAGTATTTTTATTTTATTTTGTAACAGCCAGAGCGCATCTGATGAAATTAAAACCTGTCTTCAAATTCATTGCACTTTGATAAGCGGTAATTGTTATTTTTATAATATAAATACTGCCTTGTTAAGTACTCGTATCAGAAATTGGTATTGGCAAGTACACAAATGTGAGTACTTATACTTGAACTCAGTCTGAAAAAAGTGATATTGGTGCACCCCTAATTTTTAACTTTACTTTTAATTATTTTAGTAATACATTTATAATGCACTTGTTCCAGTAATGTTCATTAGCAGTCTACATCTGAGCTATGTATAACTGGGTACATAGTTAATGTTCGAATATTAGCTTTAAAGCATTGTTTCTGAGCAAGTAAAATTGCGCTTTCACTTTTGTTTGTTGGGGGATTGGTAAGGTTGGTATTTTAGCAACATCACAGCAAAAATGTTCAGGACTGCCTTCTCTCTACTGAGCTTCATTGCTCTTCCATAATGTGCTTGTTGCTTAACAAACGTTTGTAACAATCATCCGCTAACAGAAGAATTTTAGCTAGTATTTGTGAGCATTGTCCTTATTTTGCTGTGATGAATCTTACCGTTGTTTGTCTTCAGCTCCCGTGATTCTGGACCCCAACACCGCTCATCCAGATCTCATTTTCACTGAGGACTTAAGCAGCGTGAGAGACAGGGACGAAAGCGAAGAGGTCGAGAGTGGAGAAGAGTCTGGGAATATACTCGAGCTTCCTGCTAACCCAGAGAGATTTAATGCAAGTCCTTTCGTGCTGGGATCTCAGGGATTTCGATTTGGGATACACAGCTGGGATGTGGAAGTAGGGGATAATACATTTTGGATGATTGGTATAGCCACAAAGCCTGTTAAAAGAATGGGCCAAAGATTTTTCCCCAGCAAAGTTTGGAGTGTTAGGTGCGATCACGGAAGATTAGGTTCTCGCTCCCCGGGCCAGCCTTACGCTCCGATCTCCCTGAACGGGAAACTCGAGAGGATCCGAGTGAGACTGGATTTGCAGCACAGAAAAGTGACATTCTCAGATCCACTAACCCACACCCACTTGTACACTTTCTCAGATTATTTCACAGAGGCTGTCTTTCCATTTTTCTACACTTTGTGTAGCGACTGTCCTCTGAGGATTCTCCCCCAGGCGCCGCTTGGAATTCTAAAATAGTTAAGACGTCAGATGAGCCAGAACAGATTGGAAAGGGCTGTGGCTTCTGGAACCACTTCTATAACAAAGAAATTTATGAGGCGTTACACTTGATTTTTTTGTTGTCTCCTTTTTTTGCCTTAAATATGGCTAATGTGACCCACAGAAGATAAACCTCCACAAATCACAAATCTGCCTTATATCTTTTGGTTTTATTCCATTTTTCCTTCAAATGTCTTATACGAAAGCAACGCTGCTCCAGGCGATAAGGGACATTTTGCTCTGTGTTATTGTTATAAGTTTCGAAATAAATAAGCAGCACTTTGTTTACAACATTTGACTATGTCCGAACTATGTTTAAGTGGGTTCATGATTAATGTTCAAATATTAGCTTTAAAGCATTGTTGCTGAGCTAGTAAAATTGCACTTTCAGTTTGTTGGGGGATTGGTAAGGTTGGTATCTTAGCAACATCATAGCAAAAAAATTGTTCAGGATTGTCTCCTCTCTACTGAGCTTCACTGCTTTTCTGTAATGCACTCTTTGTAATTCTTTCACAACATTTGACTTTTTCAGGCTTTTTGGTTTGTTGACAAGTTTTTGTTAAACCATGCCTTGAGTCTGTTCTAGTGTCATGCTCCAGTTAAATATAATCATTCCTTCTTTTCCATGTTCCACTGAAATAAAGTCGTTCTGTATCATCAGAGTTAGTCTTGGGAATTGCTCATTTTTTTTTTTAAATCTAGCAGCAGTTTTTGTTTTGCTTTCTTACTGATATGCAACAATGAGGGTAGGTACAGCTGGCTAGCCAGTAACTTAAATCCAAACCTCAAATCTCAAAGTGGATGTGTGTCTTTAACACAGTTACCGGGGAACGTAAAGTTGATGTGACACACTAAAAATTAACACTCCTTTAGTTTTGACATTAGTTCTGAAGACAAAGCTCTGTTAGCCCTGAAATGAGGCTTTGGATGGGACCAGTAAACTTATTTATTGATTTATTTGAATTATTTTACTATAAAACCTTTGCCTGACTGTTTCCAGTTACATGAAACAGTGCAAATTGTGTGAGTAAGAGACTGACAGTGTTTGAAGGTATCAAACATCTAGCCATGTTAAGGTCAGAATAATCTTTTAATCATAATAATATATATTAATCTTTTAAGGCGTGTAATAATATATATTAGCGTTACGAGTGCTTTTTTGAAACTTGAAATATTACACTTCAGTGCATTCTTTTACACAATTTCTATTCCAGATTCAGGCTGAGGATACAGAGAGAAAGATGTGGGAGGAGTTTAAGAAACTCTATGACTTTTCACTTGATGAAGAGGCAGGCAGGATAGCTTCACTGAAAGAGGAGTGGAAATTGAAGAGCTGAATGGTGAAGGAGAAGATCGTGGAGATGAATAGAGAAACATCTTCTCTTTCAGCATCTATCACAGCCATAGAAGAGGCATTAAGAACTGACAACATCTCTTTCTTACAGGTTATTGTTTGATTTCACACACTTAAAAGTGAGCCATATGAATGTATAAATTCTATTTATTAACACTCATTTCTCTCTCTCTCTCTCTCTCTCTCTCTCTACAATTTACAATTTACAATTTAGTTATTTGGCAGACGCTTTTTACCAAAGCGACTTACAATCAGTGCATCAGTCGGATTTCTAATACCTTGTGAGCAGAGATCACAATAAAACTGAGCGTCAAATTGCCCCTTCGCATTGCGCCCCTGGAATACTTTGACAAACACAGATACAAGACAAAGGTTTTTTTTGGGGTTTTTTTGTTTTTTTTTTTAGGAAAGGGAGGTTAGGCATTGGGAGACAGGTGTGTTCTACAGAGGTGGGTTTTCAGTTTCCTGCGGAAGATGGTAAGAGATTCCGCAGTCTTGACTGCATGGGGGAGGTCGTTCCACCACCTCGGGGCAATGGCGGAGAAGAGGCGTGGTCGGGAGGAGCGGCTGCCGGGTTCCCGGAGTGAGGGGACCGTCAGTTGACCAGAGGTCATAGAGCGGAGGGTCCTAGTTGGGGTGTACGGAGTTATAAGAGACTGAAGGAAATGATGGGGCGGAGCCTCTTGTGGCCTGGTAGGCCAGCACCAGTGTCTTGAACTGGATGCGGGCTGCTCCCGGAAGCCGGTGCAGCGCAGTAAGCAGTGGAGTGACATGAGAGTGCTTAGGGAGGTTGAATACCAGGCGTGCAGCGGCGTTCTGCACGAGCTGGAGCGGCCTAATGGCGCAGGCCGGCAAGCCAGCCAGTAGAACGTTGCAGTAGTCCGGGCGGGAGATGACAAGCGCTTGGACCAGGAGCTGGGTCGCTTGTTGTGTGAGGAATGGGCGGATTCTCCTGATGTTGTATAGGGAGAATCTGCAGGATCGAGTGACTGCTGCGATGTGACCGGAGTAGGTCAGCTGGTTGTCGAGGGTTACGCCAAGGTTTTTGGCTGCTGTGGTGGGGAACACCACAGATCCCTGGATGGTGATTGCAGTGTCAATCGCTGGGGAATTCTTAGCAGGAAAAAACAGGAGCTCCGTTTTCTCCGGGTTGAGTTTGAGATGGTTAGCAGACATCCAGGAGGCAATGTCAGCTAGGCAGGCTGCGATGCGAGGTTGAACCTGGGAGTCAGAGGGGGGGAAGGAGAAGAACAGCTGTGTGTCATCAGCGTAGCAGTGGTAAGAGAGGCCATGGGTAGAGATAACTTGACCGAGTGATCTGGTGTAGAGAGAGAAGAGGAGTGGACCAAGTACCGAACCTTGTGGGACACCCGTGTGTAAAGGGCGGATGGAGGAGACCGATTCCCTCCAAGAGACCTGGTAGGAACGGTCAGACAGATAGGACTTGAACCATGCGAGTGCAGAACCCGCGAAGCCCAGCCCAGCAAGGGATGAGAGGACGATCTGGTGGTTGACCGTGTCAAATGCTGCGGAGAGGTCTAGGAGTATGAGGACAGAGCTGAGAGACTTCGCTCTGGCCAAGTGGAGCTCCTCTGTGACAGCAAGGAGGGCCGTCTCGGTGGAGGGCCGTCTCTCTCTCTCTCTCTCTCTCTCTCTCTCTTTACAGAACTTCAAAGACATAGTGGTAAAATGTGTAACCTTTGTTGGGACTTTTTTCCAATCCCAAACCACTCATAATGCTGATTCCTAATTGTGACATTTGTTTTTTCACCAGTTATTCCAGTGCACACTGCAGGATCCAGAGATGCTTTCAGGAGCACTGATCAATGTGGCAAAGCACCTGGGCAACCTGAAGTTCAAAGTCTGGGAGAAGATGCAGGACATTGTTCAGTACGGTGAGTTTTGCCTTAAGTTCATGTTCTGCAGTAATACCGCAGTACTACATTATTAAAATAATATACAGCAATGATACATCTTATTACGTGCAATATAATAAAACTGTGTCAGTTATTTATATCTGTACTCACCTCTCCAGCTCCTGTGATTCTGGACCCCAACACTGCGTCACCAGATCTCATCCTGTCTGTGGATCTGTCCAGTGTGAGAGACAGTGAAGAATATCACAGGGTCCTGATAATCTGAGATTTGATACAAATGCATGTGTCCTGTGCTCTGAGGGCTTTAAATCAGGGACACACTGCTGGGATGTTGATGTTGAGGACAATACATACTGGTCCTTGGGTGTGGCCACAAAGTCAAACCAGAGAAAGGGAGATACATTCTTTCACACTGGTGTCTGGTGTGTTCAGCTCATTGATGGTAAATAGTGGTCAAAGGACTTAGGTGGGTCATGGACTCCACTGAGAGTGAATAATAAACTCCAGAGGATCAGAGTGAAACTGGAGTGGGACAGAGGAAAACTGTCATTCTCTGATCCTCTAAATAACACACACCTACGCACCTTCACACACACTTTTACTGAGAGAATATTTCCATTCTTTTATAATCACTGTAAACTCTCTCCTCTGAGGGTCTTACCAGTGAAGTGTTGTGTAACAGAGAAACAGCACAAATACATCACATGTGTGACTGTAAATGAGAAGCAATTTTATTTCAGTGTAAAATTTCTGTTTGTGATGTTTGATTTAGAAGTGTGTACAGGTCAAGAACATTAATGTCACATTTTTATAAAACTCAGAGTGAGTCTTTGTGATGTCTAATATTACATATAATATTACACATTACAACATTCTTAAATGATACAAAACAAAGTCAAGTCAAATAAAATCATGCTTTGTTTTTTTTCTAAGACTTCGTCTCAAAGTCATCTACCACAACCTTCCTCTTGCTCCGTCATCTCACTGGCTCCTCATTGGTCAATAAATATGATTGTAGTTATTACAAACCCATGTCTGGAAAATCGCTTATTCATGTCTGTCAAAAACAGTGAAGATTCAAAGCTCAGATGTGCTTATTTTAACAATGTGAGTTGCTAAACAAATAACCTACTGTAGACCACAGTATGCCATATAAAACAGATGACCTCTTAAGAAATGTACCACTATAAATCATTTTCTTATTCTTCTGTCTTTTGCAAAAAAAAAAAAAAAATCTTTAAGAACAGAAACCAGAAAACACTCTCTCCTGGTTATCTAATCTCTCAGCACATATATCAGATTATATGCATCCTTCTATCTGCCCATTCATTCATCTGTTTCTCCCTCTCTTTCCCTCTCTCACACACATGGAGATCCTCTTGTAACTGTGTGGTGTGAGTGAAGCATTTAGTTCAATCTCTCTCTCTCTCTCTCTCTCTCTCTCTCTCATGTTTACTGCAGAAAAGTTGACTACTGTGATTCATGTGTCTTTGTCAAATAAACATAAATTTGAGAAATTTTAAATATTAAGTAAGTACATACATAATGTGTGTGTGTGTGTGTGTGTGTGTGTGTGTAGTATGAAGGAGAAAATTGAGTTAATAATTCAGACTGCTATACTATACAGACTGTACTTACCAACAACTCCAGCAGTATTCTCCTAGAAATGAACTTTCGTTACTGATTAATCAAATATTACTGATTTCACATTACGGATCATTGATTAATATTTTTCTAGAAGGTTTAAGTGGGATAATACCCACTTCATCATGATTAATGTATGTATGAATTACTGTGTAATGTAAATGTGAATTTTACTTCAAATAAAACGTAATATAAATGTTTTGCTCCACATCACCGATTCTTTTATACCAACAAATCAAGGGATTGTAGGAACATTTAATTATTCATCTGCTGTGTTTTAAACAGTCTTCTGCAGACCCTTCAGTCTCCATGTGGTGAATCCTAATAACACAGTCGACTTTACAGAAGAAAAGTGTTTATATATGAATATAGTATCTATAAATTATATTTTATTATTTCTGTAATGTATTTTATGCCTTATTATTTATTGTTGATATACTAAGGTGTAGTTATAGTCTAGTCAGTTATCACAGCATGTTCATAGGAGTTCCTTATCCTGAATATAATACAGTTGAATATTAAATTAAATAGTGACTGAAGACTTTAATAAACTGAGTGGCAGTATCGCTGGAGAAAAGCCTTAATGCTTGATCCTCAAGGGGAGAATGTGATATTTGAAAACACAAGACCTTATAAACCAATCAGAAACCCTCATCTGAAACCCCACACTCTGAAGAAGAGCGAAGTCAGGAAGTGTCAGTTGGTTTGAAATAGAGGAAGAGCTTTACTTTTCAAATTAAACCAAACTTAGATTAGTTTCTTTAATGTTAAACAAACAGTGACTAAAGGATCTATAGAGTCTGTAGATCAGGGTGGGATACAGGTAGAAAACAGAGGATACAATAAATTTACGGTTTGTTTTCTAATCAAAGATCAGAAAGTGAAAGTAGAGTTGAAATACAGGAAGTCACTCCAAGCGTGGAGCTTTTTAAAATATGGCTTCATTAGAAGAGGAGTTGTCTTGTCCTGTGTGCTGTGACGTCTTTAAGGATCCTGTTGTCCTGTCATGTAGTCACAGTGTGTGTAAAGGCTGTCTGCAGCAGTTCTGGGAAAAGAAGGGAACTCAGGAGTGTCCAGTTTGTAGGAGAAGATCATCAAAACCTAATCTTCCTCCCAACCTTGTGTTAAAGAACCTGTGTGAGGCTTTTTCACAGGGAAAATTTGGAAAAACTTCATCAGGGTCCGAGGAGTTCTGCAGTCTGCACAGTGAGAAACTCAAACTCTTCTGTCTGGAGGATAAACAGCCTGTGTGTGTGGTGTGTCAGACCTCAAAAAACCACAAAAACCATAAACTCCGTCCAGTGGATGAAGCTGCACATGAGAGCAGGGTAAGACAAATACTGTGGTTTTTAAACACTACATTTATTTATTTATTTATTTAGTTTGTTAGTTAGTTATTTCTTAAAGACTTTAAAAAAAGAAATAACATTTATTCTGCAAAGTACTGTGAAAATTACTTCAAATTTGGGGAACAAAGAAATCAACACACTTATGGTGTTCTGCATTGAATCACTATATATAATGTTGTATTTGGGATAAATAAGACAATAAATGTGATATGAAATAGAACAATTAGTACTAATAAAATCAAAAGAGTCAAGTCAGTTTATTGTTGACGCTATATAGAAGTAAAAGGTAAGATGAAGTGTGTGTGTGTGTGTGTGTGTAGCTCTGGATCTCTGATCTGTGGAGATCAGGTTGGTTACACTAAGGTGCTCATTCGCTTATCTTGTCAGATGACTACAATTTGCAGAGATCTGGCCATTATATCACACACTCTACAGAATCCAACTGGAAACCAGAGACTTTCTCTAAAAATCGACTTATTTATTTCAGGAAGAGCTGAAGACTGCACTGAAGCCCTTACAGGAGAAACTGGAGATCTTTGAAAAAGTCAAACTGACCTGTGATGAAACAGCAGAACATATTAAGGTGAGAATGACAGTTACAAATCCTACAGTTTCATACAAAATGGCAATTCACTAAAAATTCTACAATGCTTATATGACACACAACAAAATTAGGAAATTTTTACAAATTAAAACTAACCTAAATGAACCAGAAGACCACATCATGGCAACGATATCAATAAATTCAAAGAGTGTACGTTGATATTACAAATGTTTTAACGTTTCTCATTTCAGACTCAGGCTAAATACACAGAGACACAGATTAGAGAAGAGTTTGAGAAACTTCACCAGTTTCTACGAGATGAAGAGACAGCCAGGATAACTGCACTGAAAGAGGAAGAGGAGCAGAATAGTCAGATGATGAAGGAGAAGATTGAGGAGATGAGTCGAGAGATTTCCTCTCTCTCAGACACAATCAGAGCCATAGAAGAGGAGATAAAAGCTGAAGACATTTTGCTCCTGAAAGTAAGAACCAAAACACATCTCACACTCTCTGTCACTGTCTCCGTTTTTGTTGCTCTCTCTCTCTCTCTCTCTCTCTCTCTCTCTCTCTCTCTCTCTCTCTCTCTCTCTCTAACTGTCTGTTCCTCTTTGTCTGTTTGTCTTACAGGTCTGTCTATCTGTCTGTGCTTCTCTGTAATAAATCCTAAACTAGATACCTGGTGAATAACTCATTTAATCTTCTTTCACAGAACTTTGAGACCACAAAGAAAAGGTAAGTAACCTGTCTCTTAACTCTCTTCTTTTTCTGTGATACAAAACCCACAGCAGCACTGACTCCTGAATGTTATTCCAGAGCCCAGTGCACACTGCAGGATCCAGAGATGCTTTCAGGAGCACTGATCAATGTGGCAAAGCACCTGGGCAACCTGAAGTTCAGAGTGTGGGAGAAGATGCAGGACATTGTTCAATACAGTGAGTTTACATAAGAGATAATTAGATGAAAAAAGAAAAAAAATGAAAAGATTTCATATGTCATTCAGTATTGCACTTTGCTCATGTATTCATGATCACTTTCTGGCAGTTTTCATCAGATACTGGTCTGAATGCAAGTTAAAAGACTCTAATGAGAAATTGGAGTTAATGTGAGGCCGAGAGAGGGGGGCGAGAAAAAAAAGAGAGACAGAGAGAGAGAGTGAGAGAGAGAGAGAGAGAGAAAGAGGGAGTGAGAGAGAGAGAGAGAGAGAGAGAGATGTGACAGTGGTTTCTCCTAGTCACAGTCACATTTGTCCTGTTTTTTCCTTTTTTAAAATGTTTCCTTTTCAGATTCTAATGAATAAAAGACAGGAAGTTATGTGGAAGTGTGTAGGAAAAACACACAAATCAAAACACAGGACAAATGTAAAGACACCAGGCATTACTGCGTTTAAAACACAAACACCACACAGCTCATCTTAACATGAAATCAAATACGGTAAATGAAATACATATTGTTACAGACCCAAAGCTCACATGTAACTGAACAGGGTGGTTTTAACTCCAGAGTATAACAGGGTGGAATACGAGGAGAATCTCAGAGTGTTAGACCAGACTAAACCAACTCTCAATACACAACTAATACAACACATGCAACTAATACTAGACACACACAAGAGCCGCCTCCCTTTTCCATGGATGCAGTGCCCTTGAGCAAGGCACTTAACCCCCAACTGCTCCCTGGGCACTGCGGCTGGCCACAGCTCCTAGTGTGGGTTAAATGCAGAGGATAAAATTCGCGATCTATAGAAGTCTGATTACTGTAGAAGCCTGATTATTAACACAATACACACATCACTAATAACAACTAATAATCACTATTACAGCTAATACAACAAACACACAATACAACAATCTCAGTGATCAGTGAAGATAAATTAAAATCAACAAAAACATTACAACATACTGAATATTCAATCTCTCCCTCTGTCTCTGTTCTCTGTCTTCAGCTCCTGTGATTCTGGACCCCAACACTGCAGGACCATGGCTCATCTTGTCTGAGGATCTGACCAGTGTGAGAAAAAGGGATGAATATCAGCAGATTCCTGATAATCCAGAGAGATTTGATGAATATCCATGTGTTCTGGGCTCTGAGGGCTTTAACTCAGGGACACACTGCTGGGATGTTGATGTTGGAGAGATTACACACTGGTTTCTGGGTGTGACCACAGAGTCAAACCAGAGGAAGGGAAGGGCATTCATTAAGACTGATGCTTGGTGTGTGTTCTTATATGATGGTAAATTCTGTGTAAAGGCCTCAGGAGAGTCATCTACTCCACTGAGAGTAAATTATAAACTTCAGAGGATCAGAGTGGAACTGGACTGGGACAGAGGAAAACTCTCATTCACTGATCCTCTAAATTGCAAGCACCTACACACCTTCACACACACTTTTACTAAGAGAATGTTTCCATTCTTCTATAATAACTGTGAACTCTCTCCTCTGAGGATCTTACCAGTGAAGAGTTGTGTAACAGTTGAAAAGCACAGTTAGGTCAAATGTAAAATAAAAAATGAGCAAAAATTTCACATCAAAAGCAAACATATGAAAATTATCAAGATAATCAGTTTCATATTTCTAAGATCACACGGTGACTGTTTTTAAACTACAGTACTCTGTACTATCCTAAACTACAGTCTCTGAAAGTATCACAGATTTTCAAACTTGTGTTTGACTTTATTTTAGTCATAAAGTGCAGTAAACATATTAGTTAAGCAAAAACTCCTCTGACACAGTAATAATGTTTCCTGCATTGACTAAATTAGTGTGTAATGTATGTGTTTGATTTGGACAGTAATTGTGCTGTATGTCTCACTGACTGTACTGTATATGTTATAGTGTGTGATGAGTTTGAATAAAGCCATTATTAATCCTTCATTATGTTATCATTGGATCAGTTCTTTATACTGAGTAGTTTGCTGTAGGTTAAACCAAGAATATCAGAGTAATCAGAGTTTACAGGTTCCTGTTTTTAAGAGTAAGATGAGTCAGTGAGGGTCAAAGTTTTAATCAGTCTGTCTGTTAACACTGAGATCCAAGAGTAAGATAAGACAGTGAAGGTCAAAGTCAACAGCTCTGTCTCATCCATCTGACTGCGTCCTTTACAGAATACTCCATCACATTACCTCAACATTTTATTTTTCAGTTTTGAGGTTTACTGTACAAACACGGTGTAATTCAAAGCTCTCCAGTGTCTTATTTCAGCAACAAATAAATCAGATTTCATAGATTATGAAAATATGAAGTATTTTTAGTATTATGAATTATATTTGTACTATTTTCTCACATGACACTGTTTTACCGTGTCGCTGTGTGATTTAATAATGGGATTTAACATGTGACAAACTATTCTAATGTAGAATAGGTATAGTCACAATGGTGCAGATTCTCTACAATAACAGAAATATCAACATGTCCACCTCTCTCTCCCTGCCTCTGTTCTTTCTCTACAGTTACTCCATATGGCAGTTTTATAGGAGAAGAGTGTGAAAGCTTCACCCAGATCTGAGGAGCTCTGCAGTCTACAACTCAGACTCTTCTGTCTGGAGAACAAACAACTCGTATGTTTTGTGTGTCAGATCTAAAAAAAACCCACATCAACCACAAATTCTGTTCATCTGATGATGAAGCTGTATTTAATAAAATTTTAGGATAAATAAACTGGTAGCTCAATTTTCTTAAATGTGACACAGGGCTTTTCTTAAATCTTTTAAATGTTATGAGTCAAAACAATGTTTATGTACAGTCACTTCCAAAATTACCTAAACCCCATCACTTAGACATCAGAAAACCAAACTTTAAGCTAATCCACTAGCTTTGTCTTCTCACAAATAATAAACCAAGTAATGAAACATGGCACCATGGCGCAAAAGGTTGTACTTCCACAATACACCTGTGTGCTGATGATAGTGACACGCTGAACTTGTCAGGTATTTCTCAGAAGTTAGTTTGGTTGGCCATGTACCAAAGAAAGAGTGGAACCTTTTGCTTGAGAGGAACCTCTGGAGGACCTGCGGCCTGGTGGTTCTGATTTAGACCCTGCTGTTCCAGTACATCCGTGAACTAATCAAACTGAGAACGGGTGGTCCGAAGATGCCTGAAAGATGTCAGCCCATCCATGTGGAAAAGTATCTTCCATTCACTGCCGCTCTTGAGGATTGTTGTCGGTGGCATTACAAATTGGTCAAGTTTCGGATTTCTGAAAAATTTCAAAGAGTGAATTAGTCAAATGAATAGAATTCTCATGATGAAATGAATATTGTTTGTTTAAATTAGTAAATGATGTCTAAAACATCCCAGAGTATGCTGTATTTGTCATGGGTTGGACTATTTCTGACCTCTAGAGGTCGCCATAGACTCTTTGTCCTGGCTATGTTTTCCCTACCCTCTCGTTACCTAGTTCACTTGTACCATACTGTCTCTGTCATGTGCTTGTTAACACAGTGTATTTAAGCGCAGTCCTTTGTCTATGTCCTTGCTAAATCTTCGTGATTCTCTGTGTCTCTCAAGTCCTAAGCCTTTTGTCCATTGCGATTTTTTTGGGTTGCTCCTGGTAAGACTCTGCCTGTTCACGATACCTCTTCTGGATTGTCCCTCGTAAATGGGTTTTTGACTGATTTTCCTAACCTGACTCTGGCCTGCGTTTTGGGTTCCGATTTTGGACTTTGTTTTGGACTGGCTTGCCTGCGTACTGTTTTTTCCCCTGTTTTGGATTTGTCTTTTGCTTAGATTTTTTGTTCCTTTGGATTTTTTGAGATTTTTTTTTTTTTTTTAAATAAACCAGTTGAACCAATTCTTGTGTTGCTCTGCACTTGAGTCTCTATCAGTCTCTGGTAGCTCAGTGGATAAATGCTTAACTAACACCTTGGTGACCTGGAATCAAACAGTAAGTCTCAGAACATTTTGACTTTTTCAGGCTTTTTGGTTTGTTGACAAGTCTTGAGTCTGTTCTAGTGTCATGCTCCAGTTTAATATAATCATTCCTTCTTCTCCATGTTCCATTGAAATAAAGTCGTTCTGTATCATCAGAGTTCGTCTTGGGAATTGCACATTTTTTTTTTTTTTAATCTAGCAGCAGTTTTTGTTCTGTTTTCTTACTGATCTGCATTGTTATGTGTTCAGCAATGAGGGTAGGTACAGCTGGCCATCCAGTAACTTAAATCCAAATCATTCTTCATGTGAAACACTGTGCAAATCAAGTTAGTGGAGGTTTGTCTTTAACACAGTTACCAGGGAACGTAAAGTCGATGTGACACACTGAAAATTAACACTCCTTTAGTTTTGAAGACAGAGCTCTGTTAGCCCTGAAATGGGCCTTTGGATGGGACCAGTAAACTTATTTATTGATTTATTTTATTGTAAAACCTTTGCCTGACTGTTTTCAGTTACATGAAACTGCGCAAATTGCGTGAGTAATCTGGTTTTGCAGGTCCTATCAGACACTTCTACATATGTTATGGACCCTGTGATACAACAGTTTCTGCTCAACAGAGAAGGCAGCATATGACAACAAGGTAAGAGAAACAAAGTGACAGACCAATAGTTCAACCCAACTAAGCATTGCATTGAATATTAGTAGTAAGTTAAAGAACACAGGATATAAACTGAATGCATGTAGATTTTATTTTTGACTTCAAGATGTAAATACACACACACACACACACACACACACACACATATATATATTAGTGTAGGTTAATGAATGATTTATCTTAAAAATATTTTGTCTCTACATCAAGGAGTTATCTAGGCCTTAGTCCGAGCATGGTGTTTATATTTAAAAAAACAATGTAAACTCTGCATTGCTGAATTTTTATGTGAGTGCCAACATATAATTTGCATAATATAATCCAGGTGGAACTGAAGGTTTTTCTGAAACGCTCGCAGGAAAGACTGGCAGTGTCTGAAGATGTAAAACTTATATGTGACAAAACAGCTAGCCACCTTAAGGTCAGAATAATCTTTTAATATTTATAATAAAATATGTCAGTGTTATGCATGCTTTTTTGAAATAATTTTGAAAATGTTACACTTTGGTACATTCCTTTACACATTTTCTATTGCAGATTCAGGCTGGGGATACAGAGAGAAAAATTAGGGAGGAGTTTAAGAAACTCTATGACTTTTTACTTGATGAAGAGGCAGGCAGGATAGCTTTACTGAAAGAGGAACGGAAACTGAAGAGCTGAATGGTGAAGGAGAAGATTGTGGAGATGAATAGAGAAACATCTTCTCTTTCAGCATCAATCACAGCCATAGAAGAGGCATTAAGAACTGACAACATCTATTTCTTACAGGTTAATGTTTGATTTCACACACTTAAAAGTGAGCTGTATAAATTCTATTTATTCCCACTCATTTCTCTCTCTCTCTCTCTCTCTCTCTCTCTCTATCTCTCGCTCTCTCTCTCTCTTACTATCTCTTTCTCTCTCTATTTCTCTCTCTCTCTCTCTCTTTTTTTTTAACAGAACTTCAAAGACATAGTGGTAAAGTGCGTAACCTTTGTTGGGACTTTTTTCCAACCCCAAAGCAGTCATAATGCTGATTCCTAATTGTGACATTTGTTTTTTCACCAGTTATTCCAGAGCCCAGTGCACACTGCAGGATCCAGAGATGCTTTCAGGAGCACTGATCAATGTGGCAAAGCACCTGGGCAACCTGAAGTTCAGAGTGTGGGAGAAGATGCAGGACATTGTTCAGTACAGTGAGTTTTGCCTTAAGTTCATGTTCTGCAGCAATACCGTAATACTACATTATTAAAATAATATTATACAGCAGTCATACATCTTATTATGTGCAATATAATAAAACTGTGTCAGTTATTTATATCTGTACTCACCTCTCCAGCTCCTGTGATTCT
Source organism: Chanos chanos (assembly GCF_902362185.1). Taxonomy (NCBI): domain Eukaryota; kingdom Metazoa; phylum Chordata; class Actinopteri; order Gonorynchiformes; family Chanidae; genus Chanos; species Chanos chanos. The sequence continues at coordinate 29,982,923 of NC_044503.1, read as the reverse complement.
GGACCCCAACACTGCAGCACCATATCTCATCCTGTCTGAGGATCTGACCAGTGTGAGATTCAGTGATGAGAAACAACAGATTCCTGATAATCCAGAGAGATTTGATAGATATGCATGTGTTCTGGGCTCTGAGGGCTTTAACTCAGGGTCACACTGCTAGGATGTTGATGTTGGGGACAATACATACTGGTCCTTGGGTGTGACCACAGAGTCAAACCGGAGGAAGGGAGATACATTCTTTAACGCTGGTGTCTGGTATGTTCAGTTATGTAATGGTAAATACAGGCCATGGTCCCCAGGAGAGTTATCTACTCCACTGACAGTGAATAATAAACTCCAGAGGATCAGAGTGGAACTGGACTGGGACTCTCATTCTCTGATCCTCTAAATAACACACACCTACACACCTTCACACACACCTTTACTGTCAGAGTGTTTCCATTCTTGTCTTATAACTGTAAACTCTCTCCTCTGAGGATCTTACCAGTGAAATGTTGTGTAACAGTGAAGCGTGGTGTGAAATTTCTGTTTTTGATGTTTGATTTGTATATGGGTCAAGAACATTAGCTGTGTTTTACACAGTCTTCTGCAGACCCTTCAGTCTCCATGTGGTGAATATTAAGCCTTATTATTTACTGTTGATATACTAAGGTGTAGTAATAGTCTAGTCAGTTATCATTGTCTGTAACAGCATGTTCATAGGAGTTTCTTGTCCTGAATATAATACAGTTGAATATTAAATTAAATAGTGACTGAGGACTTTGATAAACTGAGTGGAGGTATAGCTGGAGAAAAGCCTTAATGCTTGATCCTCAAGGGGAGAATGTGATATTTGAAAACACAAGACCTTATAAACCAATCAGAAACCCTCATCTGAAACCCCACCCTCTGAGAAGGCGGGAAGTCAAGAAGTGTCAGTTGGTTTGAAATACAGGAAGAGCTCTACTTTTCAAATTAAACCAAAACGTAGATTAGAGTTTCTTTAATGGTAAACAAACAGTGACTAAAGGATCTATAGAGTCTGTAGATCAGGGTGGGCTACAGGTAGAGAACAGAGGATACAGTAAATTTACAATTTGTTTTCTAACCAAAAATCAGAAAGTAAAAGTAGAGCTGAAATACAAGGAGGCACTTCAAGCGTGGATCTGTTAAAACATGGCTTCATCAGAAGAGGATTTCTACTGTCCTGTGTGCTGTGAAGTCTTTAAAGATCCTGTTGTCCTGTCCTGTAGTCACAGCGTGTGCAAAGACTGTCTGCAGCAGTTCTGGAAGAGAAAAACGTCCAAGGAGTGTCCAGTCTGCAGAAAAAGATCTTCAAGACATCTTCCTACCTGTAACCTTGTGTTGAAGAACCTGTGTGAGGCTTTTTTACAGGGAAAATTTGGAAAAACTTCATCAGGGTCCGAGGAGTTCTGCAGTCTGCACAGTGAGAAACTCAAACTCTTCTGTCTGGAGGATAAACAGCCTGTGTGTGTGGTGTGTCAGACTTCAAAAAACCACAAAAACCATGAACTCCGTCCAGTGGATGAAGCTGCACTTGACAGCAGGGTAAGACAGTTATTGTGGTTTTTAAATAATACATTTATTTATTTAGTTAGTTAGTTGTTTAGTTATTTATTTATTTCTTACAGACTTTAAAAAAAGAAATAACATTTATTTTACAAAGTACTGTGAAAATTAATTCAAATTTGGGGAACAATGAAATCAACACACTTATGGTGTTTTGCATTAAATCACTATATATAATGTTGTATTTGGGATAAATAAGACAATACATGTGATATGAAATAGAACAATTAGTACTAATAAAATTAACAGAGTCAAGTCAGTCTATTGTTGATGTTATATAGAAGTAAAAGGTAAGACGAAGAGTGTGTGTGTGTGTGTGTGTGTGTGTGTGTGTGTGTGTGTGTGTGTGTGTGTGCATGTAGCTCTGGATCACTGATCTGTGGAGATCAGGTTGGTTACACTAAGGCGCTCATTCACTTATCTTGTCAGATGACTACAATTTGCAGAGATCTGGCCTTGTGTCACACACACACACTATACAGAATCCAACTGGAAACCAGAGACTTTCTCTAAAAATATGCTTATTTATTTCAGGAAGAACTGAAGACTGCACTGATGCCTTTACAGGAGAAACTGGAGATCTTTGAAAAAGTCAAACTGACCTGTGATGAAACAGCAGAATATATTAAGGTGAGAATAATTGTTACAAATCCTACAGTTTCATACAAAATGTTAATTCACTAAAAATTCTACAATGCTTATATGACACAGAAAAAAATTAGGAAATTTTTACAAATTAAAATGAACCTTAATGAACCAGAAGACCATATCATAGCAACGATATCAATAATTTCAAAGAGTGTACGTTGATATTACAAATGTTATAATGTTTCTCAATTCAGACTCAGGCTAAATACACAGAGAGACAGATTAGGAAAGAGTTTGAGAAACTTCATCAGTTTCTACGAGATGAAGAGGCAGTCAGGATAACTGCACTGAAAGAGGAAGAGGAGCAGAAGAGTCAGATGATGAAGGAGAAGATTGAGGAGATGAGTAGAGAGATTTTCTCTCTCTTAGACACAATCAGAGCCATAGAAGAGGAAATAAAAGCTGAAGACATTTTGCTCCTAAAAGTAAGAACCTAAACAGGTCTTACACTTTCTGTCACTGTCTCTGGTATTGTTTCTCTCTCTCTATTCCTCTTTGTCTATTTATCTTACAGGTCCGTCTATCTGTCTGTGATTCTCTATAATACAAACTAGATGCCTGCTGAATAACTCATTTAATCTTCTTTCACAGAACGTTGAGGCCACAAAGAAAAGGTAAGTAACCTGTCTCTTAACTCTCTTCTTTTTCAGTGGTACAAAATCCACAGCAGCACTGACTCCTGAATGTTATTCCAGAGCCCAGTGCACACTACAGGATCCAGAGATGCTTTCAGGAGCACTGATCAATGTGGCAAAGCACCTGGGCAACCTGAAGTTCAGAGTGTGGGAGAAGATGCAGCAGACTGTTCAATACGGTGAGTTTACATAAAAGATAATTAGACAAAAAAAGAAAAAAAAAATGAAAAGATTTCGTATGTCATTCAGTATTGCACTTTGCTCATGTATTCATGATCACTTTCTTATGGTTTTCATCAGATACTGGTCTGAATGCAATATAATAGACTCCAATGAAAAATTGAAGTTAATATGAGGCAGAGAGAGGGGGGAGAGAAAAAAGAGACAGAGAGACAGAGAGAGAGAGAGAGAGAGAGAGAGAGAGAGAGACGTGACAGTTGTTTCTCCCAGTCACATTTGTCCTGTTTTTTCCTTTTTTAAAATGTTTCCTTTTCAGATTCTAATGAATAAAAGACAGCAATTTATGTGGAAGTGTGTAGGAAAAACACACGGATCAAAACACAGGACAAATGTAAAGACACCAGGCATTACTGCAAGCTTTTAAAACGCAAACACCACACAGCTCATCTTGACATGAAATCAAATACGGTAAATGAAATACATATTGTTATAGACACAAAGCTCACATGTGACTGAACAGAGTGATTTTAAGCCCAGAGTGTAACCGTGTGGAATAAGAGGAGAATCTCAGAGTGTAAAACCAGATTAAACCAACTCTCAATACACAACTAATACAACACATGTAACTAATACAACACACCCACACACAACTAATACAAGACACACACAAGAGCTGCCTCCCTTTTCCACGGATGCAGTGCCCCTGAGCAAGGCACTTAACCCCCAACGGCTGGCCACTGCTCCTAGTGTGGGTTAAATGCAGAAGATGAAATTCGCTATGGCGATCTATAGAAGTCTGATTATTGTAGAAGCCTGATTATTAATACAACACACACATTACTAATAACAACTAATAATAACTATTACAGCTAATACAACAAACACACAATACAACAATCTCAGCTAAAAAAAACAAAAACAAAAACAAAAGCAAACAAACAAGCAAAAAACATTCAAACAACTAAATAACGCACACAACTAATAAAACACACACACAACTTATCTGAGTATGGTACTCTTTAACACATTGTCTGAATACTGTGAATCTCAGTAATCAGTGAAGACAAATTAATAAAAATAAAACCAATTTTACATTATTACAACATATTGAATATTCAATCTCTCCCTCTGTCTCTGCTCTCTCTCGACAGCTCCTGTGATTCTGGACCCGAACGTTGCTCATCCATGTCTCATCCTGTCTGAGGATCTGACCAGTGTGAGATTCAGTGATGAGAAACAGCAGATTCCTGATAATCCAGAGAGATTTGATGAATATCCATATGTTATGGGCTCTGAGAGTTTTAACTCAGGGATACACTGCTGGGATGTTGATGTTGGGGGGAATACACGCTGGTTTCTGGGTGTGACCACAGAGTCAAACCAGAGGAAGGGAAGAACATTCTTTAGCAGTGGTGTTTGGTGTGTGTGGTTATATGCAGGTAAATACAGGTCATGGGCCTCAGGAGGGTCATCTACTCCACTGACAGTGAATAATAAACTCCAGAGGATCAGAGTGGAACTGGACTGGGACAGAGGAAAACTCTCATTCTCTGATCCTCTAAATAACACACACCTACACACCTTCACACACACTTTTACTGAGAGAATGTTTCCATTCTTCTATAATAACTGTGAACTCTCTCCTCTGAAGGTCTTACCAGTGAAGAGTTGTGTAACAGTTGAACAGCACAGTTAGATCAAATGTACAATAAAAAATGAACAACAATTTTACATCAAAATTAAATATATGACAATCGTCCTCATCAGTTTATGAGATCTAATTGTGAAAGTGTATGAAGGTCAAGATAATCAGTTTCATATTTCTAAGACCACACAGTGACTGTTTTTAAACTACAGTACTCTGTACTATCCTAAACTACAATCTCTGAAAATATCACAGATTTTCTTCAAATCCAAGTTGTGTGTTTGACTTTATTTTAGTCATAAAGTGCAGTAAACATATTAGTTAAGCAAAAACTCCTCTGACACAGTGATAATGTTACCTGCATTGACTAGATTAGTGTGTAATGTATGTGTTTGATTTGGACAGTAATTGTGCTGTATGTCTGACTGTACTGTACTGTATATGTTATAGTGTGTGGTGAGTTTGAATAAAGCCATTATTAATCCTCCATTATGTTGTCATTGGATCAGTTCTTTATATTGAGTGGTTTGCTGCAGGTTAAACCAAGAACATCAGAATGATCAGAGTTCACAGGCTCCTGTTTTAATAAGTCTGTCTGTTAACACTGAGATCCAAGAGTAAGATGAGACAGTGAAGGTGAAAGTCAACAGCTCTGTCTCATCCAAGTGACTGTGTCCTTTACAGAATACTTCAACACATTACCTCAACACTTTATTTTTGAGTTTTGAGGTTTACTGTACAAACATTGCACAACCATATCTCATCCTGTCTGAGGATCTGACCAGTGTGAGATGCAGTGATGAAAAACAGCAGATTCCTGATAATCCAGAGAGATTTGATTGGTATCAGTGTGTTCTGTGCTCTGAGAGTTTTAACTCAGGGACGCACTGCTGTGAAGTTGATGTTGGAAACAGAACAGTCCTGGGGTGTTACCACACTGTCAAATCAGAGGATGGGAGATACATTCTTTAACACTGGTGTCTGCATAACTACTGTAAACTCTCAGTGAAGTGTTGAGTAACAGTAGAAACAGCACAGTTAGAGCCTACACTGTCTCTGTTTAAAGTGAAACATTTCTACTGTTATTGTCAGCTGTACATGTTCCTCATATGAGGCTTTCTTTGAGACTGCTCTTTGTGTTTGAGAGTTCCAGGAGTTTGACAGAGTGGGCATGCTTCTCCAAATCACTGGCTTGGGATTTTTGGAGTGAGTCAAACATCATAGGTGGTTGTGACAGAGTTGGTAAAGCTAGAGTCCTGTCTCCTTTAAGACATAATAGAAAGAGAGATCTCTGCATTGTGTTCCGCATCAATGCACTCACTCCACTACTTGTGACTTTGACACGACTGAACTAAGAAAGCGTTTCTACTGTCAGACAATCCAGTCTCTCCAAGTACCTGACTGTTGTGTTACACGAAACATAACACACATTTGAAATATGTGCTTCACACTTAGTAAAGGGGAGCAGTCAGTCAGAATTACACGTAACCTAAGCTCCGCTTTGCAACATACGATACCTGAGAGAAATCAGTACCTCTAGATACACACATTTTCCATCATAGGGCCAAGTTTGACTTTCGCTCTTTCCAAATATGTACAAACTGGCAGAAACATGTAATGTAGAGCGTCAGCAATGTCTGGGACTCCACAGATCAATAAAGACGGAACACAGAAAGTTCAGTCACCCCCCCCCCCCTTTTCTTTTAAACATCAAAATTTAGGAAGTGAAAGTAAAGTTTTCATTAAGGGAACAGACAATGTGCACAACACACCCAGCTACCTAAGCAACAAAGGCAAAAACTGTAACTGTCAGCGAAAATGGCTTTTAAATTATCACTAAAAGAGAAGACCTTCTCCTGTCCAGTATGTGGTGACATCTACAAGGATCCTGTCCTACTGTCGTGTAGTCACAGTGTGTGTAAAGTCTGTCTGCAGCAGTTCTGGGAAAATCAAAGGATCTCGAGAGTGTCCAGTTTGCAAGAGAAGAGCTTTAATGGATCTTCCTGTGAATCTAGCCTTAAAAGACTTGTGTAGGGCAGTTTTACAGGAGAAGAGTGTGAAAGCTTCACCCAGATCTGAGGAGCTCTGCAGTCTACAACTCAGACTCTTCTGTCTGGTAGTTCTGATTTCGACCCTGCTGTTCCAGTACATCCGTGAACTAATCGAACTTAAAAACGGGTGGTCCGAAGATGCCTGAAAGATGTTAGCCCATCCATATGGAAAAGTATCTTCCATTCAGTGCCACTCTTGAGGATTGTTGTCTGTGGCATTACAAATTGGTGAAGTTTCGGATTTCTGAAAAGTTTCAAAAGTGAATTAGTCAAATTAATAGAATTCTCATGATGAAATGAATACTGTTTGTTTAAATTAGTAAATGATGTCGAAAACATGCCAGAGTATGCTGTATTATGTTTAATATACTAAACTGATATGTTTTATTTCTGTTAAGCCTTTATATCCTCACAAATTTATATCTCTGTCTAAAGTTAATACTTGTCCTTAATTTATTTCATTTTACATTTACTTTGTTTTCAATGTCATGTCATTTATTTCCTCTCTTGTACAGTTCAACCAATAGGGGGGAGGGGTAGGATGTATTTGTAGACAACTGCATTTGAATTAGTGAATAGAATTTTTAGACACGTTCCCAAGTGTAAAAGTGCCGTAAAAGAAAATGTATAATACATCATGTGTCGTTTTTCCTCCTCTGTTTCGTTCATATGTGTGCAAGGAGGCTGCACTGCTGACAGTTCAATTGTCTATACCAGGGGTGGGCAAATCCGGTCCTGGAGGGCCAGTGACCTGTCGGGGTTTTGTTTTCACCTCTTAGTTACCTGTTGATTTTCACCTTGAAAACAGGTGTGCCCTCTCTTCAGCCAATCACAGATTGTATGTAGTTAGCTGACAAGAAAAACAGCAGGACCATGGCCCTCCAGGACCGGATTTGCCCCACCCCTGGTCTGTACACTTTCCAAAAAAACAAAAACAAAAAAAAAACAAAACACCACCAGCACCACCACCACCAATAACAGTAAAAACACCAGTTTGTCATGGTCAGCAACGTTTTTTGTTTACGTTTGTTTTGTTTGTCGTGCACCTGGAACGCTTGGATGTCGGAAATTGGAAATTTCATCTGGGAAATTCGGATTTCGGACTTTGAAGGGAACGCAGGACAAAAGCCCGGTCCTTTGGGAGGAGAGCAGCACAAACCAAGCGTACAGTATTTTGTATACTTTCACTTTAAACGTACGTCTCTGTGATCCTTGAACATTCAAGGGGAATTCAGTGCGCATGGTATCATCTGCCTTGCGATTCTGCTGGTTCATGATCACGATATTCACATTTCTCTGAAAATGTAGAATGATGAGCTGTTTCTGGATGAGCTTAAAATGTGCCCTCTGCTGCACGGCTCAGAGTCGTCAACTGCCATGCGTCAAAACTTCCGGAACACAAAAGGGAGATTTTCATTACTGTGACAACAACGGATGATGGTGCCAGGAACAAAGAATATTTGCCTCGCTAAACGTTTGCATGGACATAAAAACAGTTCTCGTATTGGAAGAAACCTAAACTGGAAAAAGTATACTTGAAACTGGCCGAAATGCCATTTGGTTAGCGGCACAGACTCAGGAAGAATAACTGAGAGACTTACACGAGCTAGGAAACTGGTTTCAGTTTTCCTGAACTGAAAGTTCGCCAGGATGGCTGCAAAGCGCATTTTCGCTGATGAAGATTTTACGTGCCCCGTGTGCTGTGACATTTTCACAGATCCTGTTCTTTTGCAATGCAGTCATAGTGTATGTAAAGCCTGTGTGGAGCAATACTGGATCACTAAACCGTTTCGACAGTGCCCTATTTGCAGAAAAAGATCAAAAAGAAATCCGCCCATTAACCTGGCGTTGAGGAATCTATGCGAAGCTTTCCTTGAGGATAGAAATCAACGCGCATCTGAAGTGCTTTGCGCTTTACACGACGAAAAACTTAAGCTTTTCTGTCTTGACGATAAAGAACCTGTGTGTTTGGTATGTCGAGACTCCAGTAAACACAAAGACCATAGGTTTCGACCCGTGGATGAAGCAGTTCGCGACGTAAAGGTAAGTAAATGTTGGTATTGGATAAGTAGAGTACCATACATCGCATCAATTTATTGATTCCCCCTAATACAAGTTTTAACTGTCAGTGCGTTTTGACTTCTCATTTTAAGTGCCGTTACAGCAATCTATCAGTTGTGCAGCCTGTCGGGCGATGCAGATGAGGGACAATTTCTAGGTTCTTTCCTCTGATAAAGTTGTTTCGTTTCAGGAGGAGATCCGGAGAACTTTGATTCCTTTGAATGAGAAAAAGAGAGTGCTTGAAAAAGCGAAACAAACGTTTATACAAAAGGAACAGTATGTTCAGGTAAAACTAATATGACGTGACCACGTTTATGCTGATAATTTCAACATAATCATAATTGATATTTTCATAATTCATGCATCTGTCTTTAAGAGCCAGGGTAAGACAACAGAGAAGCTGATTAAAGAAGAGTTTCTAAAACTTCACCAGTTCTTGTTCAAAGAACAAGAGTCCAGGATGACTGCTGTGAGGGAAGAGAGAAGAATAAAGTGTGAGATAATTCAGAAGAAGGTGGAGACAATGGACAGAGAGATATCATCTGTTATTCAGATTATCAGAGAGGTGGAGAAGAGATTAGGAGTGAACAACATCTCAGTTCTGCAGGTCAACACTGACTTCTGTCTTGTTTATGGGTTTATATACATTTGTCTGCTAAGTCAAAGTCACATTTTTATTAGTTTATGTTTTCATCTTGTTAATTACAGAACTTTAAGGATACCTTGAAACAGTAAGTATGCTTTATCCTGACTGTCTTTTTCTATGTGGTTCTGAACCCAAAAGCCACAAAAGTACTGACTCCTGAATATCATTCCAGAGCCCAGTACACACTGCCAGATTCAGACATGGTTTCAGGAGAGCTGATTGATATGGCAAAACACCTGGGTAACCTGAAGTGCAAAGTCTGGGCGAATATGATGGACGTTGTCCACTTCAGTGAGTACTATAAAATAACTGAACTGTTTTAGTAATTTTTTTGTAATACGTTTGTTCCAGCATCTACATCCAAATCACGTTCAAGTGGGTACAAGATTAAATTCCACTTTCAGTTTTGTTTGCTGGGAATTGGTAAGGTTAGTATCTTAGCAACATCATAGCAAAAATGTTCAGGATTGCCTGCCTGAATCTTATTGTTGTTTGTCTTCAGCTCCCGTGACCCTGGACCCCAACACCGCTCATCCAGATCTCATTTTCACTGAGGACTTAAGCAGCGTGAGGGACAGTGACGAAAACGAAGAGGTCGAGAGTGGAGGAGAGTCTGGGAATATACTCAAGCTTCCTACTAATCCGGAGAGATTTAACGCAAGTCCTTTCGTGCTGGGATCTCAGGGATTTCAATTTGGGATACACAGCTGGGATGTGGAAGTAGGGGATAATACATTTTGGATGATTGGTATAGCCACAAAGCCTGTTAAAAGAATGGGCCAAAGTTTTTTCCCCAGCAAAATTTGGAGCGTTAGCTACGATCACGGAAGATTAGGTTCTCGCTCCCCGGGCCAGCCTTACGCTCCGATCTCCCTGAACGGGAAACTGGAGAGGATCCGAGTGAGACTGGACTTGCAGCACAGAAAAGTGACATTCTCAGATCCACTAACCCACACCCACTTGTACACTTTCTCAGATTATTTCACAGAGGCTGTCTTTCCATTTTTCTACACTTTGTGTAGCGACTGTCCTCTGAGGATTCTCCCCCAGGCGCCGCTTGGAATTCTAAAATAGTTAAGACGTCAGATGAGCCAGAACAGATTGGAAAGGACTGTGGCTTTTGGAACCGCCTCTATAACAAAGAAATTTATGAGGCGTTACACTTGATTTTTGTGTTGTCTCCTTTTTTTTGCCTTAAATATGGCTAATGTGTCCCACAGAAGATAAACCTCCACAAATCACAAATCTGCCTTATATCTTTTGCTTTCATTCCATTTTTCTTTCAAATGTTTTATACAAAGGCAATGCTGCTCCAGGCCATGAGGGACATTTTGCTCTGTGTTATTGTTATAAGTTTCATAATAAATAAGCAGCACTTTGTTTACAACATTTGACTACATCTGGGCTATGTTGAAATGGTTTCATGACTTATGTTCAAATATTAGCTTTAAAGCATTGCTGCTGAGCAAGTAAAATTGCACTTTCAGTTTGTTGGGGGATTTGTAAGGTTGGTATCTTAGTGTGACCAAGTGATAATTGCACAGAATAATTACCACAGAATATTTAGAGTTTATTTTATTTCTGAGGGCAAAGTTTTTGTTGTTTTTGTGTTTGTCACTAGGGGGGCGGTGTAGCACGTTTAGATATGGGCTTGCCTAGCAGAAGTTGTTTTTTGTGGATTGCATCAGCTGTGAAGTAGCGTGCAGATGTTCATGCGATGCGATGTTTAAATAAAGGCCACTGCCGTATTTCGGTTGTTACAACTTTTATTTTACTTTATAAAGCAAAGGTTTTGCCATCGCCACATCCGAACTCAAAGTAAAGAACCCAGATGAAAATTTTTTGCCTCCTGAGTCTTCCTGAGATCCGCGGGTTACATTAGAAACATCACAGCAAAAATTGTTCAGGATTGTCTCCTCTCTACTGAGCTTCACTGCTCTTCTATAACATGCTCTTTGTAATGCTTTCACAATATTTGACTTTTTCAGGCTTATTCATTTATTGTAAAATCTTTGCCTGACTATTTTCAGTTACATGAAGCTATGCAAATTGCGTGAGTAATCTAGTTTTGCAGGCCCTAACAGACACTTCTATATATGTTATAGACCCTATGACACTTCTGTAACACGCTAAATGAATTACAGTGCAGCAAACAGCTTTAATCACTGTTGGGATATTACATTTAAATGTTAAATATATTTAATCACTGTATGAATTATAATTAAACTCTGTTAAAGGTACATTCCTGACACATTAGTACGGCTTGTGCGAGTGTTTTATGGATAGCACAAGATACGGTCTGCACTCTGCCCATTTATTACTCTATCAACTGATCAGAGATCAGTAATAGAAATTTTCTTAAAATAATTCAGTTCTTGAGGTAGACAGCAGAAACTGATCTTGGATCTGCAATGAAAAGAAGCAGATAACTGGAGCCAGGTTGTTGAGGAGACGTACCTTATAAAAATCTTAAAATAAACTGGGGATACATGATATGATACCAAACATACACACAGAGGCACAACCTCTCGTAGATAAAGGGAGACCCTCACTGGATTAAACAACAACATGCTCAATGTTTGCCACTGTAATGAAGAAAAATGAAGAACTTTAACTGCCACTAAGATTATATAAAGGGTTTTAGCTCCATTTGTTTTTTTTAAGGCTTTTATTTGAATATTTCAAAGCTAAATAATGAGGTGTTAGTTACTTTAGTTAAGAACATGGCCTCCAGAAATCCTTTTTCTGAAAAGGATTTGACCTGCATCGTATGTCAAGACATATTCAGGGATCCTGTTCTTCTCCAGTGTAGTCACAGTGTTTGCAAATCCTGTCTGCATCAGTTTTGGAATATCAAAGGTTGTCAAGAATGTCCAATTTGCGGCGAAAGATCAACAAGTCATCCAACGAGCAATCTAGAACTAAAGAAAAGGTGTGAGTTCTACTTACAGAACAGGAGACCCCTTGAAAGTTCTGAGGATCTCTGCAGTCTACACAATGAGAAACTCAAACTCTTCTGTCTGGAGGATAAACAGCTTGTGTGTGTGGTGTGTGAAACTTCCAGAAAACATATAAATCACAGTTTCTGCTCAACAGAGAGGGCAGCACATGACAACAAGGTAAGAGAAACAAAGTGACAGACTGGTACTTCAACCCAACTAAGCATTGCAGAACACAGGATGTAAACTGAATGCATGTAGATTTTATTTTTGACCTCAAGTTGTGAACACACACACACACACACACACACACACACACACACACACATATATATATATATACACACACACACACACACACACACACACACACACACACACACACACACACACATATATATATATATATATATATATATATATGTGTGTGTGTGTGTGTGTGTGTGTGTGTGTGTGTGTGTGTGTGTGTATATATATATACATATATTAGTGTCGGTTAATGAATGATTTATCTTAAACATATTTTGTCTTTAGATCAAGGAGTTAACTAGGCCTTAGTCCAAGCATGGTGTTTATATTTAAAAAAAAAACAATGTAATCTCTGCATTGCTGAATTTTTATGTGAGTGCCAACATAAAATATATGTAATATAATCCAGGTGGAACTGAAGGCTTTTCTGAAACGCTCGCAGGAGAGACTGGCAGTGTTTGAAGGTGTAAAGCTTACATGTGATAAAACAGCTAGCCACCTTAAGGTCAGAATAATCTTTTAATATTTATAATAAAATATGTCAGTGTTATGCATGCTTTTTTGAAATAATTTTGAAAATATTACACTTTGGTACATTCCTTTACCCATTTTCCAATCCAGATTCAGGCTGAGGATACAGAGAGAAAAATTAGGGAGGAGTTTAAGAAACTCTATGACTTTTTACTTGATGAAGAGGCAGGCAGGATAGCTTTATTGAAAGAGGAACGGAAACTGAAGAGCTGGATGGTGAAGGAGAAGATTGTGGAGATGAATAGAGAAACATCTTCTCTTTCAGCATCAATCACAGCCATAGAAGAGGCATTAAGAACTGACAACATCTCATTCTTACAGGTTATTGTTTGATTTCATACACTTAAAAGTGAGCCATATGAATGTATAAATTCTATTTATTAACACTCGTTTCTCTCTCTCTCTCTCTCTCTCTCTCTCTCTCTCTCTCTCTCTCTTTTTTTTTTCTTTTTCTTTTTTACAGAACTTCAAAGACACAGTTTTAAAGTATGTAATCCTCTTTGGGACGTTTTTCCAACCCCAAACCACTCGTAATGCTGATTCCTAATTTCTTTTTCTTTTTTTCTTTTTGCCAGATACTCCAGAACCAAGTACACCCTGCAGGATCCAGAGATGCTTTCAGGAGCACTGATCAATGTGGCAAAACACCTGGGCAACCTGAAGTTCAGAGTGTGGGAGAAAATGCAGAAGACTGTTCACCACAGTAAGTTTTGCCATAAGGTCAAGTTCTTCAACAAGTCTGTAATACTAGAATGTAAATTGTAAATGTAGAATGTAAATCTCTGTGATCACAAACACACACACTGTGCACAGCCAGCAGTGAGTTTGTCCTCTGCATTTAACCCATCCAACACACCAGTCATGAACACACACACCAGACACATTCCTTGCGCGTGGGGGGCATTGGGGTTTAGTGCCTTGCGCAAGGGTACGCAGGTGTGGATCCTGGGAATCGAACCGGCAACCCTTCGGTCACGAGCCCGGTTTCTAACCTCTAACCTCTGATTTTATGATATGATGATCTTATTATGTGAAATATAATAAAACTGTACCAGTTATTTATATCTGTTCTCACTTCTCCAGCTCCTGTGACTCTGGACCCCAACACTGCAGAACCACAACTCATCCTGTCTGAGGATCTGACCAGTGTGACAGACAGTGAAGAGTATCAGCAGATTCCTAATAATCCAGAGAGATTTTAACACTGGTGTCTGGTGTGTTGGGTTCTGTGATGGTCATAGAAGGTCCCTGGTTTCAGGTAGGACATCTGTTCCACTGAGAGTGAATAATAAACTTCAGAGGATAAGAGTGGAACTGGACTGGGACAGAGCAAAACTCTCATTCTCTGATCCTCCAAATAACACACACCTACACACCTTCACACACACTTTTACTGAGAAAGTGTTTCCATTCCTCTGTAATCGCTGTAATCTTCCTCCCCTGAGGGTCTTATTAGTGAAGTGTTGTGTAACAGTGAAACAGCACATGTATATGACATGTATGAGAAACAATTTTATTTCGGTGTAAAATGTCGGTTTGTGATATTTGATTTAGAAGTGTATGTGGGTTAAGAACATTAATGTCACATTCCTTGTAGTGTCTAATATTACATCAAGATTAAAACACATTATACCATTCTTAAATGATATAAAACAAAATAAAGTCAATTAAAATCATACTCTTTTTCCCTAAGACTTCATCTCAAGTCATCTACAACAATCTTCCTCTTGCTCCACAATCTCACTGGCTCTTCATTGGTCAATAAATATAATTGTAGTCATTACATTATTTTCTGAATGCTTAAACACTAACAGTGATTCTTGAAGCACTATCGCGGAAACCATTAACACTTGCAGCCAACACATTTACCAAGTGTGACAAACTAAATGCATGCTCTTTGCTTTACACTCAGTTTGTAATTTTATAATGTGATATGAGTGAAGTCTTATGGCCAGACCCACAAAGAAGGTCAGATTTAGCCTCATTTCTTTCTTTCTTTCTTTCTTTCTTTCTGGCACAAATGTTTTTATTTTCTTTTATTGCACTTTTGTTGTTTTAGGAGAGCTAGAACCTTTTGAGAAAAAATAATTACCTTTCCCCCTTATTTGTACTGATAGTGTGTTATGTCTGGAATACACATCCATTCTTTACACATTTGGATAACTGTGTGTAAGTGTATTTACTACATGTATGACAAAACTTTACTGTAAACTGTTATGCCCTGCACACAGAAAAAGCTAAAGCCACAAGTGTTTTTCATTTATATTATCAGTGTGTAGTTGGTGCTTTGTGTGCTTATTTGTAGTTGGTTGACCCAAAAACATCATTTTTACAAGAGTTTGAAGAGTTTTGCAAGAACTGTTTGCTTTTGCTAGAGATGTATACTGTTTTTCTGGTTCGGTGTAAGGTTTTGTGGTTAGTGTGTAGAGTTTTGCAAAAACAGCCTATAGTTTCAAAGATAGGAAGCAATCAGAAAAAAACTGTCAAAATCCATGTCTGGAAAACAGCATGTTCTTTTCTGTGAAAAATAGTAAAGATTCACAGCCCATATGTACTTATTCTAACAATGTAAGTTGTTAAACATATGACCTACTGTGGACCACAATATGCCATATAAGATAGATGACCTCTAAAGAAATGTATCATTTTAAATCTTTTTCTTTTTCTTGTTTCTACTGCAAAGAATTTATTTTTTCTAAGAACAAAAACCAGAGAACACTTTGTCCTGGTTACGTAATCTCAGAGCACATCTGTCAGTTTCTATCCATCCTTCTATCTATCTGCCCATTCATCCATCTGATTCTCCCTCTCTCTCGCTCTCACACACTCATGGACATCCTCCTTTTTACTGTGTTGTGTGAGTCAAGCATTTCGTTCAATCCATCTCTCTCCTATTTACTGCATATATGTTGACTAATGTGATTTGTCTGTCTCTGTCAGATGAACCTAAATTAGTGAAATTTTAAAAATGAAATAAATACATGCATTGACTTAATGTATGTGTGTGTGTGTGTGTGTGTGTAGTATGAAGCAGAAACTGAGTTAATAATTCAGACTACTATACTATACAGACTATACCATTAACTCCAGCAGCGATCAACATTCTTCTAGAAATGAACTTTTTGCTGAGTGGATGTACAGTTGGAAAAAAGGCTTAACGCTTGATCCTCTAGGGGGATATTTGAAAACACATGAACCAATCAGAATCCTTCATCTAAAACTCCACTCTCTGAGGAAGATGAAAGTCAGGAAGTGTCAGTTCATCTGAAATGCGTGAAGAGCTCGACTTCACACATTAAACCGAACGTACGTTGGAGTTTATTTATTGTTGAACAAACAGTGACTAAAGGATCTACAGAGTCTCTACATCAGTTTGGACTACAGGTAGAAAACAGAGGATCCAGTGAATTTGCAGTTTGTTTTCTAACCAGAACTCAGAAAGTGAAAGTAAAGTTGAAATAGAAGGAGTCGCTTCAATCTATTAAAACATGGCTTCATCAGAAGAGGATTTCTCCTGTCCTGTCTGCTATGATGTCTTTAAAGATCCTGTTCTCCTGTCATGTAGTCATAATGTGTGTAAAATTTGTCTGCAGCAGTTCTGGAAGAATAAAACTTCCAATGAGTGTCCAGTCTGCAGGAAAAGATCTTCAAAATCTGATCCTCCCTTTAACCTTATGTTAAAGAACCTGTGTGAGGCTTTTTTACAGGGAAAAATTCAGGGAACGTCAGCAGGGTCCGAGGGGTTCTGCAGTCTGCACAGTGAGAAACTCAAACTCTTCTGTCTGGAGGATAAACAGCCTATGTGTCTGGTGTGTCGGGATTCGAAAAACCACAAAAACCACGAATTCTGTCCAGTGGATGAAGCTGCACATGATAACAGGGTAAGTTATTGTGTTTTTTAAACACTACATTGATTTTTGTTTATTTTATTTATTTATTCATTTATTTATCTATTGCTTAAAGACTTTTAAAAAAAGAAATAACATTTATTTTACTGACTACTGTGTACTGTAAAAATTAATTCAAATTTGGGGAACAATGAAATCAACACGCTTAGGGTTTTATGTCAAATCACTATTTAAAATGTATTTTGGTTAGACAAGACTTAACACAGGGGATCCACAGTGGTGCAGTGGGTAGTGCTGTCGCCTAACAGCAAGAAGGTTCTGGGTTCGATTCTCCAGCTAGGGATCTTGCTGTGCAGGTGTTTTATGTCCAAAGACATTCAAGTCAGGCAAATTGGAGAACTGCCCCTAGGTGTAAATGTGTTTGCCTGTGTGTCTGCCCGATGGATTGGTGACCTGTTCAGGGTGTTTCCCTGCCTTTCGCCTAATGAACGCTGGGATAGACCCTAATTAGGATAAGCAACTTTGAAAATGAGTGAATGAACGAAGACTTAATACATTTGATATGAAATAGAACAAGTAGTAGAAATAAAATGAACAGAATCTAATCACTCTGCTGCTGACATTAAATAGAAGTAAAAGGTAAGATAAAGTGTGTGCGTGTGTGTGTGTGTGTGTGTGCATGTATGAATGAGTATGCCTGATCTGTGCAGATCAGGTCAGTTCCACTAAAATGCTCATTCATTTATCATGTCAGATGATTGTGTAATTTACAGAGATCTAGTCATTATATCACTCATATACACTCTACAGAGTCCAACTGGAAACCAGAAACTTTCTCTAAAAATCTACTTATTCATTTCAGGAGGAACTGAAGACTGCATTGAGGCCCTTACAGGAGAAACTGGAGATCTTTAAAACATTCAAACTGACCTGTGATAAAACAGCAGAACACATTAAGGTGAGAATAATTGTTATAAATCCTACAATTTCAAACAAAAATATATAAAATATTTTAAAAAATGTTTTAATGTTTCTTATTTCAGACTCAGGCTAAACACACAGAGACACAGATTAGGGAAGAGTTTGAAAAGCTTCATCAATTTTTACGAGATGAAGAGACAGTCAGGATAACTGCACTGAGAGAGGAAGAGGAGCAGAAGAGTCAGGTGATGAAGGAGAAGATTGAGGAGATGAGTGGAGAGATTTCCTCTCTTTCAGACACAATCAGAGCCATAGAAGAGGAGATAAAAGCTGAAGACATTTTGCTCCTAAAAGTAAGAACCTAAACAGGTCTCACACGTACTGTTACTGTCTCTGTTTTTGACCCCCCCTTCTCCCTTTTTTAAAAAAATTCAAATAACACCTGATGATCAAGGCATTTATTTATTTATTTATAATCTCTTTTCACAGAACTTTGAGGCCACAAAGAAAAGGTAAGTAACATGTCTCTTAACTCTCTTCTTTTTCTGTGGTACAAAACCCACAGCAGCACTGACTCCTGAATGTTATTCCAGAGCCCAGTGCACACTGCAGGATCCAGAGATGCTTTCAGGAGCACTGATCAATGTGGCAAAGCACCTGGGCAACCTGAAGTTCAGAGTGTGGGAGAAGATGCAGCAGGACATTGTTCAATACAGTGAGTTCAAATATTAGATTGAGACAAAAAGAGGGAAAATTCAAACAACTTAAGCGGACATTTTACCACGGCACGTACGGTCACTAAAAGTTTTCATCAGATATTGATCTGAACGTAGGATGACAGAGTCTATTCCTTAAAGAAACTGGGATTGAGACAGTCAGTTTGTGGAATACGAGAGAAACAGATGTATTCGTAATATACATATATTATAATGTAGACAGAAAGAGCAGGAGACATTTACCGGAAAGTACAGGGGGAAAATGATTGAAGGAGGATTCTGATGACAGAAATAAGGGAAAGAACACAGGTAACTGATCACACCACACATACTTGTGTCCTAGATCATAAACTATGCAAATAAAGTGAGCAAAAGCTGTTTTTGTCATACAACATGCAAGTGACAAAGGAAAAGACACAATGCTGTCAACCCCCTCCACCAGTATGGCCAGACTCTACTCAGAGCCTGGAGTAAAGAAACACACTGGATCACGACAAACAGTAATAAAAAAAGGGATGAGACAGAACATACCCAAAGATGACATAAAGATGACAGGTTACTGAAGACCTGGGGACACAATGGGCCTGCATTAGGACCACATAAGTGCCAGTGACTCAACAGGCAGTTTGTGGCAGGGTTCCTGCATGAACTGGTTTCTCTGTTGTGACCCTGCTGGTCATTTCTGGTGTTGGCTGTCATTTGTTTTGTTTTTTTTTTGTTTTTTTGTCATGTGCTTTTGTTTATTTTGGTTTTCAATGTGTTCTGGCCCCGCCCCTCACTTGTTGTGTCATTGTGCTCACCTGTCTCTTGTTGGAGTATTAGTCTGTCTGTTTAAACCCTGCCTGTTCTACCCTTTGTTTGTCAGTTCGTACTGCTTTCCCTCCAGTATTAACCTTCTGTTATTCTGATAGCCTTCCGTGTTTGACCTCTGCCTGTTTTTTGACTGTTTTTTGCCTGTTGGATTTTGCTACCCCTGCCTTCCTGTCTTGCCCTGCACCTGTTTTTTGAACCCTCTGCCTGTCTCTGGAATTTGCCTTTGTCTGTTGTTTTGGATTGTTCTCCTGCCTCTGACTGCTCTGTGGTATGACCTCTGCTTGTTTTTTGGATTCCGCTTTCTGTCAAGTGTATTGAAAGACTGTTGCCTGGCAAAATAAACATCTCAGACTCATTCATTGGTGAGTCTGCAACTGAATCCTAAGTTTTCCCTGACAGTTTGGGTCCTCTGTTATGAAGGTATTTGGAAGAAACTAAATCAAACGTAACTAACATAAAACGATGATGGGTAATAACAGAGAAAGAAAGAAAATACAAGTGAATGAGCAAAACTGGACTTAAAACTAGTAAAAATAAACCACTTCTGATTATAAGCAATATAATTAGAAGTAACATACCTCTATGCAATGCAAACACCTCCTGTTTGGAAGAGGCACAAATACACAGAACGTGTATATGCAGCACAGTAAAATAAATCAGACCAATATGAATAACCTGACATGTTACCTTTGGGAGAGTTTTATACTGACTCTTCAAGGACATCTCTGCTTTACCAGACAGTCCCTCCTATTCCAAAGTAATATGTGAAGGTAAGTTAAAGGAGAGAAATTAACAACAGCATAGACATATAAACATACAGAATATTCGATCTTTCCCTCTGTCTCTGTTCTCTCTCTTCAGCTCCTGTGATTCTGAACCCCAACACTGCAGCACCATGGATCATCCTGTCTGAGGATCTGACCAGTGTGAGATTCAGTGATGACAAACAACACATTCCTAATAATCCAGAGAGATTTGATGAATATTTATGTGTTCTGGGCTCTGAGGGCTTTAAATCAGGGACACACTGCTGGGATGTTGATGTTGAGAACTGTACAGACTGGACCCTGGGTGTGACCACAGAGTCAAATCAGAGGAAAGGAGAGACATTCTTTGACACCGGTGTCTGGTATATTGAGATAGATGATGCTGGTAAATACAGGTCATGGGCCTCAGGAGGGTCATATGCTCCACTGACAGTGAATAATAAACTCCAGAGGATCAGAGTGGAACTGAACTGGGACAGAGGAAAACTCTTTTTCTCTGATCCTCTAAATAACACACACCTACACACCTTCACACACACTTTTACTGAGAGAATGTTTCCATTCTTCTATAATAACTGTGAACTCTCTCCTCTGAAGATCTTACCAGTGAAATGTTGTGTAACAGTGAAACAGCACAGTTAGATCAAATGTGTGATGTTGAATGAGAAAAAGCTTCATATTAATGTGAAACTTAAAAGTGTGTACAGATTTAGAGGATTTATTTCAGAAAAGACACAATGAGCCTCTCCTTGTGTAATGTTTTACAAATAAGATTAAAATTACATTCTAACAAATATAAATGATCCACAGCAAAATCAAGAAAAATAAAATCATACTTTTTCTATAACTTTATTTCAGTTCATTTACCACAACCATTTTCTTGTCCCACCAACTCACTTGCTCCTCACTGATCAATAAATATGACTGTAGTGACTAAAAACCCACGTCTTGAACTCTATATATTCACATCTGTCAAAACGATAAACTTTCGGAGTCCAAATATCTTTATTTTAATATGAAATCTGCCGCCCTTTCCATGTCTCTTCATCAACCCCTGCAGAGAGAATGTCTGAGACGAGAAGCCAATCTTGTATCTGTGCACAGTGCAACTGAGCAGAATTTGCTTAGGCATTGGGCAAACCTTCACCGTGGCCACTTCTGGATAGGAGCGCAGGATGCTTCTAAGGTAAACCATGTGCTCTTTCTGACCCTTTGTAGGCATGCTCTTTTTAGTTTAACTTTAGTTTAGCTCTAACTTGGACTCTAACTTGGACTGAACTCTATTACTGAATAAATTAATTGTTCATACTCACTGACAATATACAAACTCAGACACAAAGAACTAGCTAGGGTGTGGTTAATATTAGTAGGTGTTTCTACTGGTCATCATCCCTGACAATCATTTCACAGGAGGGAGTGTGGCTGTGGAGTGATGGGTCCAACCTTGATTACTCTGGCTGGCATAGGGGTGAACCTAACAATGCTGGGGGCCGCGAACATTGCATGGGGATCCATGGAATGGGTATGATTTAGCAACAATTTTTTATAATCACTCAGTAAGAACAATAAACACAAACTACAGATGTGTCAGTCATGTGTGATTTGCTGACATGCAGGGATCTACATGAGCATTTATTAAAGTGACATCTGAATAAATAATTCAGAGGTGCTGATAGTAAACTGTGAATATTAAAAAAAAACTTTAAGTATACACCTTGCCATGACAATTTGTACACTCAGTAGGCTCATTTAAAGGAACAAATTAAAATTCCAATATTTTCATGTGCACTGTTATTTCTTTCTTTCTTTCTTTCTTTCTTTCTTTCTTTCTTTCTGTCTTATTCTGGTTCTTTTATTTCTGGAGTGTGCCTTTGTGTTGTTATTTTCCTTTAAGTTAAATTTGACCATTTCTTTTGCAGGCTGAAATGATATCCCTTGTTCAGTGAGACTCCCATTTGTGTGCAGCCTGAAGATGTAATGGGGAGATCTTGGCAGCCTCTAATAACCTTCAACAGTTGATTGACTATGATTGTATTTCACCTCCTTTTCTATCAACAGAAAATCACAAATCAAAACTGTAAACGAAAATGAAAAAAAAAAAAAAAAAAAAAACCCCAAAAAAACAAAAAACAAAAAAAATGAACTGTTGTACTGGTTCCCAAAAAAAAAAAAAAAAAAAAACCCTCATGAAAATGACTCCTGATTTTCTTCTCTTTCAATTTTTGTCTTTAAATCACATTTGAAATCAATAAAAGCATCAGCAAATTTAGATTCCCTGTTTTGGTCTCTGTCTTTTTCCGCAACATATGTCTGTGTATGTGTGCCTGTGCACACGCGTGTGTTTGTGTTTATTTAGAAAGATCAGTAAAAAGTGTAGTGTTCATTAAATATCTAGTTAGTAAGAAATAATTCATAGCAGAGTTCCTGTGCACTGGGGGAACAATGATTAATGTAACAGAGTCTACCAACACAGATTCACAACTAATACGAAAATACTGTTGTTTTCAAATGGCCGTATGAGACTGTCCATAGGCATCATTTTGAGACAGCTGTCATATCATGTGCTATGATTCAATTTCTGCCTGAATTGACCACCTCAAATCTCTCAAAAATTAGGGTGACCATACGTCCTCTTTTTCAGACCCAAAAAATGCGCTCGGCCGGGATTTCTAAAACGCCAAAAATATCCGGGATTTGGTTTTTACTTTCCTCAGTCACCATTCATTGTGTGTGTATTTGCATTTGCATCGCTTTGACCCTTTTCTTTAAGTTCTGCCCTCTCGCATGCCACCATCTGATGGTCATGTACACTATCACGCCATAACTGCATCTCATTCATTACTGTTAACACTGCAGCAACAGCCAAGAGACCTTAAGAGTGCCGTAACGCCACCAAAAGTTGAATGGAAAGAAATAAGGTCATCTTGCCACTGTTTTATGCTAGCAGTTATTTGTGTTATTAAAGACTAACCGGCTATGCATTGCAACCGTTAAGTACAGACGCAGTTTTACATTGCATTGTCAACCATCAGCCTTACATGTGCAATGACTGGAACCAAAAGTGACATACACTTGAATTTCCCCGTAAGTTAGGAGTGGAATGCATCACATATCACATATGAATCAATTTTAGGAAACATAATGGCTCACGCACAGACATGTTTTTCCCGAATAATAACAAGCGACCTTGGATAAGAGAAATATCTATTTCCATTGCATTATTCGTGCTTTCCCGAGTAACGTATTTGGATTCGGGTACATCCCAAGTACTTGCAGTCCAAATGTCCTTACTTTAACAATGTTAAAAGCTTTAAACCATATAATCTGCTTAATACTTCAATATGCTATATAACTGAGATTATCCCTAAAGAAATCGGTCATATATTATGTTCTTTTTCCTATTTTCTTTTCCTTTTCTTTCTTGAAAATGAAACAGGAAGCCTTGTCTTTGGAACAGACTCTATTATCAAAAAAGATGTTGCCAATACATAGTGCGTGTGTGTGTGTGTGTGTGTGTGTGTGTGTGTGTGTGTGTGTGTGCATGCTCATGTGTTAAAACTGACTAGTTGTCACAAATACCAGATGAGATGAGATGCATGTGCCAGTCTTTATTACAAAATGTAATCCAAAACCAGAGTGACTAAACAGGCCAGCTTAAAAACGCAATAATCAAGCTACTGATAGCAGGACTATGAATCAGTGACAGTAACAGTAATAGGCAATTGTCAACGCACAACAAAGCTAGACAGAACAGCTAAGCTAAAAGGGTCAGGGAGGCTAACAGGAACAAGGTAACTAACAGAGTACAGTAAATCTAAACAGGGCAACTACAGCTCAGTGCACTACGAGCAGTAAGAGACTTTGCAAGGAAGACAGAAAAACAATGGGTTTATATTTACACAGGAAGACAAACCAAAGAAAATGATTAGATAATGAGACGCTTAGTCAACAATCAGGTAAAAACAACATCTTGAGAGGTTGGTGCAGAGAGGGAGGTGCAGTTGAAAGCACCACAGCACATTCAAATTGTAATGTGATCCTAAAAACACACTGTACTGATCTCTTGCATCTTCTCCCAGACTCTAAATGCCACATTGGCCAGTACTCCTGAAACCATTTCTGGATTCTGCAGCATGTACTGGAGTCTATAATACCATTATGGAGTCAGTCCTGCTGTGTTCAGAACCACAGAAAGGAAAGACATAAAGAGAATGGAGGCAACTTATGTACCTTTCCAGTGTGACCTTAAAGTTCAGAGAGGGGAGCACAACACTGCTGGGATGTTGGGGAGAACACACACTGAAACATGGGTGCAACCACAGAATCAAAGCAGAGGAAAGGCAAGACATTCTTTACACCTTCACACACACTTTTACTGAGAGAATGTTTCCATTCTTCTATAACTACTGTAAACTCGCTCCTCTGAGGATCTTACCACTGGTGTGTGGTGTAACAGTGAAACAGCAAAGTTAGAGCAAATGTACTACAATTATTGAGCAAAAATTTCACATCAAAAGCAAAAATATGGCATTCATCATCATCAGTTTATGAGGTCTAATTCTAAAAGTGTTCGAAGGTAAAGATAATTAGTTTCATATTTCTAAGATCACACAATGTGTGTTTTAAACTACAGTATCCTAGCAACAGTGTCTTTGATTTTCATTCACATCATACCAGGACGGACTTCTGCACTTTAATAATTTAGGACTTTCCTTATTCTCTCTTTATGTTTAAGTTGACTGTACATACCTGAACTAAACCCGAACTAGCCCTTATCAGGGCTAAACTGACTGATCTGTTTGACTTTATTTTGATCATAAAGTGCAGTAAGCATATCAATTTTTTCAAGCCATATCACATTGATAATGTTACCTGCATTAACTGGATTAGTGTGTAATGTATGTGTTTGATTTGGACAGTAATTGTGCTGTATGTCTGACTGACTGTAAACACACTGTATATGTTATAGTGTGTGGTGAGTCTGAATAAAGCCATTATTAATCCTTCATTATGCTGTCATTGGATCAATTCTTTATATTGAGTGATTTGCTGCAGGTTAAACCAAGAACATCAGAATGATCAGAGTTCACAGGCTCCTGTTTTAATCAGTCTGTCTGTTTACACTGAGATCCAAGAGTAAGATGAGTCAGTGAAGGTCAGAGTTTTAATCAGTCTGTCTGTTAACACTGAGATCCAAGAGTAAGATGAGTCAGTGAAGGTCAAAGTCAACAGCTCTGTCTCGTCCAACTGTCTGTGTCCTTTACAGAATACTCCATCACACATCTCAACCAGACAATGTATCGGTTTTGCCAATATATTGGCCATTATCGGCCCCTTTTGACGTTTATCGGTCCAAAATCGGAATCTGCCTCCTCATATCGGTTTTGCCGAGATTACATCTTGGTTCTCCGAAAGTAGGATTATTGAGAAGTGTTATGTGATGTCTGAACACGTTATAATGGCTCGACAGTGCACTTGCATTTGCAACTAAAAACAGATGTGTGCAAACTGCAAAATGTATTTAGGAGTATAAAAAGTATTACGAAATTCAGCCCAAGCAGCCTCTACTTTTTTTCTCAATAACAAAAAAAAAATTGATAACACAACTAGGGCTGCATCTAATGCCATTTTTTTGCCAATTGAATTTTAGCAAACCTTTTTTGAACAAAGCTTTGAATGTTTGTGATGTGATGTCATTGTTCTGGCCTGTTGTTTTGGGAGACTCTACTTTCTATTCAGTAATATGAATGAAGAGATGGTGGGTATGGGAAACTGCAAGTCACACTCTTTTTTAAGTTTAGCAATCTTTAACAGACACTTTTTACATCATTTGATCCAGAGTTCACTGTCTTTGCGGTGTCGACGGTTGGCATTCCTTGCAACTGAGGATGCACCTAAACATTCACAAATAATACAGTGATTATCTGCCAGTAGGCTAAATTAAACTTACACGTAACCAACGATATTGTAGACCTCAATTTACGAACATAGCCATTTTACAAATTCAGAAATAAACTTACACTTTTCAAATGGTTTCCCAAATTTGCTGTTGAGTGATGGTACGCAAGTTTTATCTTGCATATCTGGCACTCCACTTTTTATCAGCTTCCAGTGTCACAGCCTGCACCTCCATTTTGGACTCTTGTTTTGTTCTGTCTTTTGTGCTCCTGTTCTGTGTCTGTGTCCGACCCTCACCTGTTCCTGTTTGTCTCATTTATTAACCTCATTAATTTGTACCAATCATGTTTTGCCCTGTTTAGTTCTCCCTCTGCATTTAAGCCCTTGTGTTTGCTTTGTCCTTTGTCTATCGTTGTTTGTGTTTATACACACTGTTTTGCTGCACCTTTTTGTTATCGGCTTGGTTCCTATTTGCACCTGTATTTTAATCTTCATTTTGTAAGTAAAGTCCTCCTTTTTGTCACCTTCATCAGTGTCTTGCACTTGGGTCCTGCACCACTCCACCAGCGTGACATCCAGACCGGAGACTTTTTGGACATGTTTTGTCCAGGACTGAGAATCACAAAAGAAAGCTATTCCTAGCTTATGCACGAATTTATGACGCCTTGATGGAGAGCAACAGAGGCTTTCATTACTGAAATTCAAAAAGTGTAATTGCGTTTATTGGCAAAATTGCTTCTGTTAAATGATAATAAAAGCAGGCCGCTTTAACATCTGAATTTCTTGTATTACAGTAACAATAACTTTAAAATTGCAACCGAGCACCCATCCTAATAATTGAAAGCTTAATTTCACAATCGAATACCAATTCAATAACATTGATGATGATACTGTTGCTGCGATGAACCAATGCTGTACGTTGAAAAAAATCACATGGTCCACTCGTCTGCACAAAGGGCTCTTTGGACGCCACTTTTTTCTAGACCGCTGGTTGAGCTCAAAACAGGCCGGATGACTTGCTTAGAAAAGCTGCTGGACCAGTGATGTCCTTTGTTCCTAAATGGACTGAACAGACTTTTTTTTGGCATTTAAAACTAAGAATTACTTTATTGTATAGGTGTTCATACCATTTATACTGTTTATACAGTTGATGGTGTAAAATACAAATAATTACATAACTATTAAATAAATACAGTTTGAGGCAGAAATACTTTAAACCTAGTATACTTTTTGTATTCAAATAAATGAAATCATTTTGCTTGTAAATGTCTCCACATACCCTTTTATTTAGTAAAAACACATGATCTGATCAATTTTCATTGCTCCTTTAAAGTTCTTTATGCACTCCTAAATTTTTCAAGTTAGGAGCACATGTGATCATTAGGGGGGAAAAAGTAAGTGTCAAGCCCTGATTCTTAGTTTAAACAGTTTTTTTTCTCTCTTTAGGTTTTTTCCACATTGCGTAGGCAGATTTTTTCTATTTTTAAGTTTGTTAAAGAATATTTACTCAATAAGTAAACAGGTATTATTAAATAGGTATTATAGGTATATTGCCTGTTGTTCCTTGTAGGAGGTATTTGAAAACAAATTCATTATAATTCCCTTTATTTAGTTTTCTTATTAAAACAGCCAAATATGATAAATGAATATTGGCCCAAAATATTGGCCAGATATCGGTTGTTTGAGTTTTGAAGTTTACTGTACCTTCTAGCTAAAGTCTGAGGGTGTCTGTTTTGAGATGACTGTTCCATACACATTATGTCCCCTTTAAAGCATGTGATTTTGTTTGTGTATACAGGTTAAGGGAGTGAAGGACAGATGTGACATATGATTGTCATACCTCGCTATGACAGAAGAGGGCAGAGCAATGCAATGGAAAACGGGGGGAAAATGAAGTGAATGTGCAATTTTTATAGCAAATTCTTATGGAACACACATTGTCTCATCCCTTATCCAATGAGTGCACCTGCTGGTTACATCTTGCAAATTCTGTAACGCCCCCTATTTCCGTCATGCTCATTATTTTCAATGAAAATAATCAGAATCTATCAACAATCTTTATCGCTCTATTCCTTCCTATAATGAACGGGAAAACAAACCATGTAGCCGTCAAATTTAATTTTTCTTTAAAAAAAGAACTTGACCATTTACTTTAATACGAACGATTATATATCTAAAAATTCTTAATACAAACAATTGCATCAATTAACTCACATAAAAAATGGCTACGCAACTGTTACAGTGATCTTCATAAAACTAAGAAACAATTTTTTTCTCCAACACTACCGCTGTGTGGAGACACTGAACCAGTCCCTCTGTTCCACTCTGTTTAAGATCAGCCTTGAGTGAGGATGTCATTCGACTGTTCTGTCTTCCTCATACCACATGAATAATGCAACACGCAGTTAACTCATTTCCCATTCACCAAAAAAAAAGAAAGTTCAGTTCAGTTGTTGAATGAAACAACTGGTAAAGGTAAAACTGTAACAGAAAATAATATGGAAATATAAACCAAAAGAACCCAATGTGTACAGTAAATTATAGCTGTTAAAAAAAATTACTGTTATGTGTTAATACCACTACTATCATTATCTGGGACCTAATATACAGACCATTTCAAAATTACATGGGAATTTCAATTGTAGCAAACTCCTTCAGCCATGAATAAATACCCTATCATACAATAAGATGCGCACATAAGAAATCTAAACATGCTAGCCATGCTTAGACAGGCTTGAATGAATGACAGAGGGAACAAGATGAACAAGTGCATGCAACCATGCTTTTCTTAGGGTGTCTTTACACAAGCTGCTTCTGAGGACATCATCAAAAGGTGACAGGTCAAAGGAAGGTCAATTAGCCATACAAGCCGCTATGCCACAGAAGTCCAACAGGGGGGAAATAAAACTCTGTTAAACTACAATGAAACACTAAGATATTTCTCTCATGATGTGCGTATTAGCGAGACAGCATAATAATGCATGATATCATATCAGTCAAAGTCCATTTCAGACCAAATATGTGATTAAGCAATAAAAGATCAGAAGTTGATCCTGCTTAGACTTTGACTCTTCCGTCACCTAAGAGACAGACCTGTCAAAGTGCCTTAGGGAGTCCTCGCGGTTTTCCTCATTTACGTTTTCACATTTTTAAAAGAAAACCATGGCTTCCAAATTTTCAAAGCGAGAAGAGGATCTCTCCTGTCCTGTATGCTGTGACATATTCAGTGATCCTGTTGTCCTGTCCTGCAGTCACAGTTTGTGTAACGTTTGCCTGAGGCAGTTCTGGGAGAGTAAAGGAACTCAGGAGTGTCCATTGTGTAGGAGGAGATCTTCAAGAACTGAACCACCTATTAACCTTGTGTTAAAGAACCTGTGTGAGACTTTCTTACAGGAGAGAAGTCAGAGATCTTCATCAGGGTCTGAGGAGTTCTGCAGTCTGCACAGTGAGAAACTCAAACTCTTCTGTCTGGAGGATAAACAGCCTGTGTGTCTGGTGTGTCGGGATTCGAAAAACCACAAAAACCATGAATTCTGTCCAGTGGATGAAGCTGCACATGAGAGCAGGGTAAGACAAATACTGTGGTTATAAAACTCTACACTCAATCTTTTGTTTGTTTGTTTGTTTGTTTATACAAGACCATATAAACAAAGACATGATATCAATTTTAAAAGATACTGTGAAATCGGGGATATAACATCTGCACATACAAAACATCTGTTTTTGGGTTGTTGTTTTTTTTTTTTTAGTTCAATGCTTTAAAATGTGTGGAGCATTAAAATCAACACACTTAAGGTGTTATGTTATATTGTTATTTAAACCACTGTATTTGGGTTAGATGTGACTTAATGTAATTTACAGAGATATGGTTATTATGTCACACATACACACTCCACAGAATCCAACTTGAAACCAACTGGAGACTTTCTCCAAACACATACTGATTTATTTCAGGAGAAATTGAAGACTGCACTGAAACCCTTACGGGAGAAACTGAGGACCTTTAAAAAAGTCAGACTGACCTGTGATGAAACAGCAGAACACATTAAGGTGAGAATAATTATTACAAATCTAGAACTTCATTCAAAATGTTAGTCCCACAAAATGGCCAGACCCACAAAGAAGGTGAGATTTAGCCTCATTTCTTTCTTTCTTTCTTTCTTTCTTTCTTTCTTTCTTTCTTTCTTTCTTTCCTTCTTTCTTTTTGATATGTTTACTGCACTTTTGTTGTTTGAGGAGAGTTAGAACATTTTGATGAAAAAAAAAATCACTTTTCCCCTTTATTTGTATTGATAGTGTGTTATGTTTGGAATGCACATCCATATTTTACACATTTGGATACCTGTGTGTGTGTGTGTTTACTACATGTTTGACAAAACTTTATTGTAAACTGCTATACCCTGCACACAGGAAAAGCTAAAGCCACAAGTGTTTTTCATTTATACTATCAGTGCGTGTTTTGTGTGCTTATTCGTAGCTGGTTTGTGTGTTCTGTATTGACGCAAAAAACAACGTTTTGAAGAGTTTCGCAAGAATTCTTTGCCTTTGCAAGAGATGTATAATGTTTCGCTGATTTGGTGTAAGGTTTTGTGGTAAGTGTGTAGAGTTTTGTAAAAAAAATAGCCTATAGTTTCAAAGATAGTGCTTAAGCAATCAGAAAAAAACTAATAAATTCAAACAGTGTAGAGTGATATCAAACATGTTTTAATGTTCCTCATTTCAGACTCAAGCCAAACACACAGAGACACAGATTAGGGAAGAGTTTAAGAAACTTCATCAGTTTCTACGAGATGAAGAGACAGTCAGGATAACTGCACTGAGAGAGGAAGAGGAGCAGAAGAGTCAAAGATGATGAAGAATAAGATTGAGGAGATGAGTAGAGAGATTTCCTCTCTCTAAGACACAATCAGATTTATGAAAAAGGAAATAAAAGCTGAAGACATTTTGCTCCTAAAAGTAAGAACCACTCTCTCTCTCTCTCTCTCTCTCTCTCTCTCTCTCTCTCTCTCTAATACGTCACAAACATTCAGTTGATACCTGATGATCAAGGCATTTATTTATTTATAATCTCTTTTCACAGAACTTTGAGGGCACAAAGAAAAGGTAAGTAACCTGTCTCTTAACTCTCTTCTTTTTCTGTGATACAAAACCCACAGCAGCACTGACTCCTGAATGTTATTCCAGAGCCCAGTGCACACTGCAGGATCCAGAGATGCTTTCAGGAGCACTGATCAATGTGGCAAAGCACCTGGGCAACCTGAAGTTGAGAGTATGGGAGAGGATGCAGAACATTGTTCAATACAGTGAGTTTATGTACTAATAATGAGATATCAGGTAACAAGACGAAAAAAGACAGTGAGAATGTCTACTGTTATTCATTCTACACACACACACCCTGGCTGAATAAGCCCAGTAATGGCATAACTGTACTTACACAATTGACTTATTATTATACAAACCGCTACTCTATTAATAATGTTTTCAGTTTAGGATTGGTTTCATTGGCTCTCATTTACGAAATGAAGGTACGACAGAAAACTGAGCATACGGTCATTTCCATGCAAAGCTCGGCATTTATCAGTATGGACGTGAGCAAACCTCTCGTCAAGTCTCAACTTGTGTACGCGAGAGTCTGAGTCATGGATTTGCGGTGCAGCATAGTGACGAGTCTGAGAATTGTTAAAAGATATATCTTCTGACTGGCATCTTAAACATATGCAGGCACTTATTCATCACTGAAAAATATGCAGCCTATGGGAAAATATTTTATTCTATAAGAGCCTGCATCGACTAGTATGTTTCATATATCCTGACATAAATAGGTTTCCAATGAACGGGGTTTACAGTTTATTTGTTGTAAGATTAATTTGTCTTTTACTTTGTTTTCTCGATATCTTGAATTAATTATGTCATTATCTCGAGAAAACAACGTTTCGTTATTTCATGATGATGACATAAATGAGTCGAGATCTCGAGAAAACAGAGAAAAATAACATGAGAAAATGGAATTTAAATTAAATGTAAATTCATGGCATCTTTGGGCTTCCATAGGTAACCGATTTGCAATGTGATTGGTTCAATTGGACTTGCGATGTCATAGTTTTTATTTTTCTTCATCTTTATCTTTATCTTGTTGGATGTATTACACCCCTCCATGTCGTAAACTCAAGGTGTGAGGCCTTGTAGGGGTGTGATATTTAAGAGAGCTTGTAGGGGTGTGATATTTAAGAGAGCATGTAGGGGTGTAATATTTAAACGATGATCGTTTTCGGCTGCCACATTTATCAACGCCCAATCATTCTTTCGCTGTAATTTGCGAGATACGAATGTTTCGTGAACTCTGTTGTAAGATGATTTCTGCGCTTGGATCTGCGCTATTCTCTGCATTAGATTGATAAATGATGGCCATTTTCTTTCTTTTCTGTTTTCTTTACTAATCAGTGTCTCAACAACAATCCATGTAGATACACTAATAACAGTATAAACATGTAAACACACTGAATATTTAAATTCTCCCTCTGTCTCTGTTCTCTCTCTTCAGCTCCTGTGATTCTGGACCCCAACACTGCACAACCACGACTCGTCCTGTCTGACGATCTGACCAGTGTGAGAGACAGTGAAGAATATCAGCAGATTCCTGATAATCCAGAGAGATTTGATAAATATTCGTGTGTTCTGGGCTCTGAGGGCTTTAACTCAGGGACACACTGTTGGGATGTTGATGTTGGGGAGAATACATACTGGTCCTCAGGTGTGACCACAGAGTCAAACCAGAGGAAGGGAAAGACATTCTTTAAAACTGGTGTCTGGCGTCTTCGGTATATGGATGGTCAATATGAGTCACAGGCCTCCGGTGAGTCGTTAACTTCGCTGACAGTGAATAAGAAACTCCAGAGGATCAGAGTGGAACTGGACTGGGACAGAGGAAAACTCTCATTCTCTGATCCTCTAAATAACACACACATATATGACTTCACACACACTTTTACTGAGAGAATGTTTCCATTCTTCTATAATCACTGTAAACTCTCTCCTCTGAGGGTCTTACCAGTGAAAAGTAACAGCGAGACAGTGGAATAGCACACTTAGATCAAAAGCACAATAAAAAAAATTCCACTTCAAAAATAAAGATGTGAAAATCATCATCATCAGTTTATGAGGTCTAATTCTAAAAGTGTATGAAGGTCAAGATAATCAGTTTCTTATTTCTAATACCAAACAGTGAGCGTTTTTAAACTACAGTATCATAGCAACAGTGTCTTTGATTTTCATTCACATACCAGGACAGAGATCTGCACTTTGATAATGTAAAAGTTTCCTTATTCTCTCTTTATGTTTTAAAGTTGACTGTACATATCTTAACTGAAAAGAGGAACAATTTCCTTATCGGGGCTCTCTGAAAATCTCACAGATTTTATTTAAAGTTGTGTTTGACTTTATTTTAGTCATAAAGTGCAGTAACCATATTACTTAAAAACTCCTCTGACACACTGAGAATGTTACCTTGGCTGGATTTGTGTGTAATGTATGTGTTTGGTTTGGGCTGTAATTATGCTGTATGTCTCACTGACTGGCTTGTAAACACACTGTACGAGGTGTGGCGATTAAATAACGAGACTTTGCTTTTGTCAGTCAAACCACAGCGCACATGCGTGAACCATGTGGTATACGTTGACCCCTGAATAAATATAAGCAAAGTTTCCTGAAAGTTTCATATTGCTCACATCTTTGGTTCACTGTTACGCATCGCTTGAAGTAGACATGTTTTTTCTGACGTGACGTAAAAATGGTCAGTTCAAAAATCGAGCGAGGCATCAATTTGACATTTTTGGTGAAATTGAACAAAACATCAACTGAATCTTTTCGTACGCTAACTGAGGTTTATGGGGAATAATGCATGTCACGGTCATGTGTGTTCGAGTGGCACGAGAGATTTTGTGAAGGTAGAGAGGATGTTGAAGATGAACGTTGTGGACGTCCCTGCACATCAAGAACCGGCGTTCGAAATCAACAAATCCTTCAAAATAATCAACGACTCACCATCAGAATGACTGCAGAAATGGTCCTCATCGATAAAGAGACTGTTATTAAACAATCATTGCAACTCAGTTGCAGCATTACACCTTGTATATGTTATAGTGTGTGATGAGTCTGAATAAAGCCATTATTAATCCTCCATTATGTTGTCATTGGATCAGTTCTTTATACTGAGTGGTTTACTGCAAGTCCAAGAACATCAGATAATCAGAGTTTACAGGTTCCTGTTTTAATCAGTCTGTCTGTTAACACTGAGATCCAGGAGTAAAATGAGTCAGTGAAGGACAAAAAGTCAATAGCTCTCTCTCATCCATCTTTCTGTGTCTTTTCCAGAAAACTCCATCACACAATCTCAACTCTGATGGTGGATCCAGGGTGTTCTCTGATTGGACACATTAGACATTGCACCTTGAGTTTTCAGGTTTACTGTGCACAAGTCTGTGTAAATGCGGTTGTTTTTGAGATGGCTGTTCTGTTCACATTTTGTCCTCTATAAATGTATGAGATTGTGTTTGTGTTTACAGGTGAAGTGAGAGAAGCACTGATGTGAAATATGATTGTCATACCTCATTACGACAGCAGAGGGCAGAACATCCCAGTGAAAAAACAGTGAGGATGAGCAGGGATTCTACTGTAAATTCTCAAATAAAAACCAGGTCTCAACTAATGGCCAGGTTTCAAATCATAGTCAGGGCTGCTGCGTGTTTGAGCAAATAAAGTCTGGTTCCAAATATAGGCCGGGTAAAAAAAAAACAAAACGAAATATAAATTACAGAAAGGCTCAGGAGCTTTCAGACTCAGGCTAAAAACACAGAGACACAGATTAGAGAAGAGTTTGAGAAACTTCCCCAGTTTCCACAAGATGAAGAGACGGTCAGCACCTGGCAAAGCACCTTGGTAACCTGAAGTTCAGATTCTGGGAGAAGATGGAGGAGATTTTTCAATACGGTGAGTTCAAATATTAGATTAAGGCGAATAGCGAAAATTCAGGTGACACTTCAGGTGACATTTCACACATGCAGAGTTTTTTTTTTTGGTCTGCCTTAAAGATAATGGAGTCAGTTTGTGAAATATTAGAGAAAGAAACAGATGTATTTATAATGTAGACAGAAAGAGCAGGAGATGGGAAAATTGATTAAGGGAGGACTGTGTAGAAGTAATGGAAAGAAGCCCAGTGAATTACCGCACCACATGTATTTGTGTCCTAGATTACACACTCAAAAATTGAGCCCAATGAGAACTCGCATTCTCTGATCCTCTAAATCACACACACCTACACAACCTTCACACACACGTTTACTTCTGTAATTGCTATACTTACTGTACTCTCTGTCCTCTTAGGATCTTACCAGTGAAGTGTTGTGTAACAGTGAAACAGCGCAGTTAGATCTGATACAGTCTCTGTTTAAAGTGAAATGTTTGAACTGTTATTGTTTCTGTCATTACTGTTATTTCTGATCAATTATGTGATTTTCTAAAATCTGATGTAAATCTATTTATCTTGTTTGCCTTGATGATATTTCTGCAGCACATATCTCTCATACCATAAGAAGTATTGTATGTAGTGACATATGAATCTTATATTTTGAATCTGCTTTTCGTCTAGTTTTGAAATGTTGGAATGGAAGGATGTTTTAAAACAATTTACTCTTTGATACTAACTAACCTTTGATACTTAACTCTTTTATTGAGAGCAGGTATATCAGGAGCACAGTCAGGGCCCTGGAAACACTGACAAACAGAAATACACCAGACAGGACTGACAGACAGGTTCACAGGTAAATACAAGTGAAGGGTCTGTGTAACAGTGGAACAGCACAGTTAGATCAGAGGTGTAATAGTAAATGAGAAACAGTTTTATACAAGTATGAAATTTCTGTTTGCAATGTCTGATTTCTTGGTTATGTATTCTCACATCACATATATCAGTTTTTATTCATCCTTCTGTCCACCTGTCCATTCATCCATCTGGTTCTCCCTCCCTCTCCTTCCCTCTCACACAATGAGGTCCTCTTTGTTACTGTGTGGTGTGAGTCAAGCATTTAGCTCAATCTCTCTCTTTCATAGTTACTGCAGAAATGTTGACTTGTGTGATTCAAGCGTTTCTATCAGATGGACATAAAGAAGTGAAACTGAAAATGAATAAAAAAAAAGTGTGTGTGTTTGTGTGTGTGTGTGTGTGTGTGTTTGTGCTGTTCTGAGATCAGTGAGGTTCCTGCTCTCTGCCCCCATGTCTCTGCACACAGGGTTAATGACTTCTGACTTATGAGGAGCAGTACTGAAGTACCAAACCTGTCTGAACACCTGTAAAGGAGATTTCTCATTCTCTCCTGATCCAATCATCACTGGAGCTTTATGTCAGATGGTCCAGTATGACTGCACACTGTATATTAATTCACTCTTTTATTGTGTGGAGAATGGGTTAAGGACGTCTAGAATTGTTGGGTGTCTCCCATTCTCACCTTATCCAATCATGTCTGTCTATCTGGATCACACACTACCGGGTGATTAAAAACTGTCCATTGATTTTCTTTGTTATCACATGGAGGATGAGGGAGAGGATTTTGTGAATACTAGTGTGATGTCTACGTCACTGTAGACTTAGTAATGGCCAAAGTTTCAATAAATAATTCATTCATTCATTTAGCAGACGCATTTATCCTAGGCAGCTACTGAAACTGGCAGAATACATTCAGGTCACCTTCCACCCTGAAACACTGACTCACTTGAACCCCCATGGAGAAAATGAGCAAGAGATAAGCAAGTCAAACATCTCACATGTACGTTAGGTATAAGATGGGAAAACAACTAGGAGATTTTCAGTGTTGAGGGTGGCAAGGTAACAACCCAAAAATAAAGGTATGAACCCTATAGAACCCATAGGACCAATGGAAGACACACATAGAGGACTTATTCACACATCATTAAGAACAATATATTTATTGTGAGTTGTTTTGTGACTTTTTTTTTTTATCTATCAGTCCATCATAAAAAAGAACGGTTAACTCGAAGTGTGAAGTTGTCGCACCAGTTTTCATCAAGAGGAAACAACACAATAGAACAAAAACTGAGCAAAAATAATATTTCCATTAAGGGTTTTCGACTTGTGTGAAGGTTTCAGAAAAATCCAGACTGGAGGCTCATTCATGTGAAAGTCAAGTTCTGTGTATCACATCATGCAATATAACCCTTGCCACCATTCAAATGTGTAATTATATTTATTTATTTATTCATTCATTTGTTTGTTTGTGAGTCATTCAGATGACTACACAGGTTAAATTGGCTTAAAACACGAGACCAAATTAAGTTCTTTCCAAGCCTTGTGATATCAACTTAATTTCAGTTTACTCCCTCATTAGATCCATACATACATTTACATAGTCAATACTGTATATTTACAACATATCATAATAGTGTCTTTTGTGTGATGAGAAAAATTCCTTTGGTATGTAGGTTTTAGGTTACATACATAATAAACTAGGAAACAGGAGATCCATGCTAATACAGACAAATTTGATCTGATGTATCTGTAGTGTGCTGGGCTCTGACAGCTTTAACTCAGAGACACACTGTTGGGTTGTGGTCAGAGAGACACTGCTGAGTTGTGGTCAGAGAGACACTGTTGGGTTGTGGTCAGAGACACACTGCTGGGTTGTGGTCAGAGACACACTGCTGGGTTGTGGTCAGAGACACTGCTGGGTTGTGGTCAGAGACACACTGTTGGGTTGTGGTCAGAGAGACACACTGCTGGGTTGTGGTCAGAGACACACTGCTGGGTTGTGGTCAGAGACACTATCCATTAGATCCTGGAGGTGATAACACAGTGTGTTCAAACAAACACTGTGTGTTCAGAGGATGGGATGGTCTCTCTGGAGTTTGTGGACAATGATGATGAAAAAATTTCGCATTCTCCAGCACAGAACTGGACTCACCTCACAGTAAATAATACACTCCACAGGATCACAGTGGAGTTTGGACTGAGAAATATTGTCGTTCTGTGACTTTCTACATAGCACACAGAGACATTTTCAAACACACATGTTTGTAGAAAAAGTCTTTCCATGTTTCTTTGATGAGTGTAAAGGCTGTCCTCTGAGGATTATACCAGTAAAATTTTCTGTAGTGTTTATAAAGAGTCATTGTCAAATACTGAACTCTGAACTCTAACAGGACTGAATCTCATTACATAAACCTCAGTGATTTTTTTTTTACTGCTCTGACATCTTCATCCTTATTCCAGTCAGAGAAATTATAATTTGGGACAGTTTTACCTTCATGATTTATCTGATTACTCTATAACTGATTTTAAGACATACTGTTCACAACAGAGTCTTATTTCTAACACAACACAGATGTCCTTGTTAATTAATTAAGTTATGAAAGGCCAAATCAAAATGAACTAGCTGCCCTCTGGTTTCTTTTGCAAGTCTACAGTTTTTCTTTAAGATTCATCCTTAGAACTATTTATGAAGGTTATTTTTCTGATTGGATGACAGTGTAAAAATGACTTCATTTAAATGAACTCTGATATCCATATGAAAATATGAGAGGGGTTTTGTTTTAACCATGAATGTTAATATTTGATTTCTGTAAGAGACTTTCTTTAAAATAGTTGTTGGTTTTATTAGACATGCTCGCCATTTTACTCCAGCAGGGGTCAGCATTCTTCAAAAAAACTTTTTGTCACAGATTAATCAAGTATTACTGATTAAACAGTACAGATCAACGATTAATCTTTTCCTAAAAAACTACAAGTGATAAGCAACTAACAGGATAATACCCATTTCATCTCGATTAATGTACAGATTAATTTCTGTGTATTTAATGTAAACGTTTTGCCCCATACCACCTGTCCTTTTATATCAATAGACTTATTTTACCAAATCAAGGCATTGCAGAAACATTTGATTATGTATTAGCTGTATTTTAAATGGCCTTCCATGTGGTGAGTCCTCATAACACAGTAGAAGAGAGCCTGTAACTGTGAGAGTTCAGACCATAATGGTTACGATGGAAATAACACAAATGATGAAGACAGAGAGGGATGTGATTATGAAAGCAGTGAAAATGAGGATGATGGTGAAGAAGATGAAGATAAGGATCTTGCTGGAGAATGTGAAGATGATGTTGGGAAAAAGACGAAGATGAGAAGACTGATATTGGAGATGAGGGTGATGAGTAATATGGAAATAATGACATTAATAAAGATGGAGAGGACTGTTTCAGTGAATCAGCGCACTTTAAATATATGTGTCCCACATGGTCAGAACAAAACCTGTTCTAATTGCTGTGAAATGGTAATCACTGTACTGATCTTAAACAGGCATTTAATTCTGCAAGGTTCTAGTCCCAAGCGTCTGCTCCCAGAATGAGGCCTATACACTTCTGTCCCTCCTGCCCGGACCTCCTGCAGGCCCCTGTTCTGAGCCAGCAGCCCACCTGTGATGCTACTCAACTTGACTATGAACCAAGAACAACCTGTATTTTAGCCATTTCAAAATCTCAGTTTTAACTATAGCAAAGCTAATCGCTCTCAGCCATTATATGATTGGTCTTTAAGATAAATGTATGGATCTGAATACTGCTTGGTTATCAAAATAATATCTGATACCACCTGGAACTCCTATAACCCTGTATCTTAACTCTTTTATACTGTAAACAAATCACTATGTACACTGTATACTCACTCACTATCTAAGCCGCTTATCCCAACTAGGGTCGCGGGGGGTGCTGGAGCCTATCCCAGCGGTCATAGGGCAAAAGGTGGGCAAACACCCTGGACAGGTCACCAGTCCATCGCAGGGCAGACACACAGACAATCACACCTAAGGGCAATTTAGTGTCTCCAATTCACCTAAACTGCATGTCTTTGGACTGTGGGAGGAAACCGGAGCTCCCGGAGGAAACCCATGCAGACACGGGGAGAACATGCAAACTCCACACAGAAAGGACTCTGGCCACCTGGCCGGGAATCGAACCCGAGACCTTCTTGCTGTGAAGCGACAGCGCTACCCACTGTGCCACCCACACTGTATACTGTAAATAACTGTATAGACTATTGAATCTGTTTTCCCTGGACTGTAAATGTCAATGTGTTCCTTGTGCTGGTCAGAGGAGGATGGGCTCCCCCTGTTGAGTCTTGGTTCCTCCCAAGGTTTCTTCCTCCTATTCACTGCATTAAGGTATTTTTCCCTGCCACTATCACCTTGGGCTTGCTCACTGGGGGTTTGGGCACTGATTGCTGTAAAGTTGCTTTGAGACAATTTTTGACTGTAAAAAGTGCTATACAAATAAACTTTAACTTGAACATTTAAAAATAGCTTTAAAAAACTCTTTCTAATAGCAAATGTCCAGTGAACTCCAGCTCTGACTAGAATTGGTAAAATGCAATATAAGCATCAGAAGTTTTGTTGTTTTCATTGTTTTTGCTGTTTTTGTCATTTCAAACTTCTTTTCTTTTTTTTTTTTTTAATTCATGGATGAATGTTAAAGTAAGGGTGAAGTATGTTTTGCATGGTTCTAAAGCAAGCAAAATAAAGTCAATCGGTTTCAAAAGTGCTGATATAAGTATATAATGTCTATAAAGTATACTATAACATATCTGTAATCGATATCATATTTTGTTATTTACTGTTGATGTACTGTGGTATGTAGTAATCTAGGCACCTGTCATTGTCTATAACAGTATTTGTATAGGATTGTTCCGTCCTGAATTTAATACAGTTGAACATTAAATTAGAATGTGACTGAGGACTTTGATAAGAGTGCAGCTGGGGAAAAACCTTTTCACTTCATCCTCTAGGGGAAGAATTGGAGATTTGAAAACACAAGAACTTATGAACCAATCAGAAACCTTTCATTTAAAACCCCACCCTCTGAGGAAGAATGTAAATCAGGAAGTGTCAGTTCGTTCTGAATGCAAGAAGACCTCGACCTTACAGATTAAACCAAACTTATGTTTTAAGATAATTTATTGTTAAACGAACAGTGATTTAAATATTTACAGAGCCTGCAGATCAGAGTGGACTACAGGTAGAAAACAGAGGATCCAGTAAATTTACGGTTTGTTTTCTAATCAAAAATCAGAAAGTGAAAGTAAAGTTGAAATACAAGGAGTCATTCTGAGAGTGGATCTGTTAAAACATGGCCTCATCAGAAGAGGATTTCTCCTGTCCTGTGTGCTGTGAAGTCTTTAAAGATCCTGTTCTCCTGTCCTGTAGTCACAGTGTGTGTAAAGTCTGTCTGCAGCAGTTCTGGAAGAATAAAACTTCCAAAGAGTGTCCAGTCTGCAGGAGAAGATCTTCAAAGTCCAATCCTCCCCTTAACCTTGTGTTAAAGAACCTGTGTGAGGCTTTTCTACAGGGAAAATTTGGAAAAACTTCATCAGGGTCTGAGGAGCTCTGTGGTCTGCACAGTGAGAAACTCAAACTCTTCTGTCTGGAGGATAAACAGCCTGTGTGTCTGGTGTGTCGGGATTCAGAAATACACACAAACCACAAATTCCGTCCAGTCAACGAAATTGCTCCTGTTTACAGGGTAAGACACATTTTCTGGTCTCTTAATCTTAGCAAATTTTTTTTAAAAGAAAAACAAGATTTTCTTGCACCCTTTTTAGAATAAGATTGGTGTTGGTCTCACCAAAACTTTAAGTTTTTTTGTTGTGGTGCCTCTGTGTTATGGAGCATATTAACATGTGTAATGCATTAGCACCTATGACTTAAGCCCCCACCCTCCTGTATCTGCACTGGGGTCTTTTGAAGCTTGAAGATGATAAAGGAACTTCATTGACTCAAATAGGATGAAAACAGGGTTTAAAATGCACAGATAAAGTGTTTTCTATCCCATTGCTTGACCCCACCTTCACCTGTGCTGTCTATAAGAAGAGCAGTAACACAGCAACCACCAAAAATCCACTGTCCACCAACATGAATATTACTCCATCACAGATAATCAAAGTATATAAATAGGTCCAAATGAAAGAGAAATCATTTTAACACATTTCACATGGGTGTCCCTCCAGTCTGCATATAGAACAGAGACAGGGTGAGCGGTGCACCCTGAACATATGAGAGACGTGGAATAAGCAACACTGTATATACTTTGATACTATCTATACTGTCAAAATACCAGTGACTCAAACAGCAATTACAGTTACATAGTAGACTAAATCTATTGTCTGTTTACAAACACTATGGAGAAATGTCCGGTACCAATTACCTTTAAAAAAAATTAAATGAAAAAAATTCAGAATGAACTCATAGTTAAATATCTGTAGTTGAAAACACACCATTTTCACTATGGCCTCACTGTTCATACTTTACACTGAGCTTCTCCAATACAAACACCTGATAAGAGGCTTACAGACCAGTCAAGAGCAGTGTTTTAGTTCCGACAAACCGGCATCTTTTTGCTCCTCAATTCTGCTTGGATGAACACACATGACACCTCACGGTCCATGACAACAACTCCCAGTCTCACCCAGTTTACAGTTATTATTCCCACATTCCCAAATCCCAACAACAGCAACATCAGTGTCAGAGGAGATGTGCTCATCTTAAGAGTCTGAAAAACAAAGCACATATAAAACCATCCATTTACGCACATACACACACACAAGCACAGAATGCACAGACTAATGTGCACACACTGTAAATAACTGGACTAATCACTAGTAGATCACTCCATAGTGGCTGTTACCTCCTTGACCAGGGGTGGCAGTACAATCAGATTACCACACTTACTTTACCTGTTAGTGGTAGTGTTCCTTAATCAATTACAAGTTAATGTTGCTGATAGGGCCTACTGAAAGCCAGTGCAGAAATTTTAAAGACTTACATTTTTATCTGTACAATAAAATAGAACTTTTTGAAGTCTTGAGAACACATCTACTATCAGTCAAGGGAACACTGTATGTAAGGAGAGCACACATCTAAACAGCTGAAATTTAGAGACATTTTTCTGTAAATTGTTGCTTTATTCCAGGAAGAGCTGAAGACTGCATTGAAGCCCCTGCAAGAGAAACTGGGAATCTTTCATAAAGTAAAACTGACCTGTGATAAAACAGCTGAGCACATCAAGGTGAGAATAATGATAAATTAAGGATGAATGTGTATTGACGTTATCTAATGACTTAAAG
This sequence comes from Chanos chanos, assembly GCF_902362185.1. Lineage (NCBI taxonomy): Eukaryota > Metazoa > Chordata > Actinopteri > Gonorynchiformes > Chanidae > Chanos > Chanos chanos. The sequence continues at coordinate 29,939,633 of NC_044503.1, read as the reverse complement.
GAGTTAAACATCAGCAAAACTAACTCAAATCTAAATATTTCTTATTTCAGACTCAGGTTCAGCATACAGAGAGACAGATTAAGGAGGAGTTTGAGAAACTTCACCAGTTTCTACGAAATGAAGAGACAGCCAGGATAACTGCACTGAGAGAGGAAGAGGAGCAGAAGAGTCAGATGATGAAGGAGAAGATTGAGGAGATGTGTAGAGAGATTTCATCTCTTTCAGACACAATCAGAGCCATAGAAGAGGAAATCAAAACTGAAGACATCTCATTCCTGAACGTGAGAAACTCTTCACCCTCCATCATTACCACTTTCTCTATCTGTGTCTCTAACACACACAGGCAGTGACACACACACACACACACACACACACACACACACACGCACGCGTGCACACACTACAATACAACACATATGTCTAATACAACATACACGCAGTGAGTACAACACACACACAACTGATGCAACACATATACACACACACACACACAGACTGAGAGAGAGAGAGAGAGAGAGAGAGAGACATTAAAAACATTCAGAAGGTGCCTACTGATTAACTCATTTGATCTCCTTTCACAGAACTTTGAGGACACAAAGAAAAAGTAAGTAACCTAACGCTTAACTCTCCTCTTTCCCTGTGATAAAAAACCCCACAGCAGCACTGACTCCTGAATGTTATTCCAGAGCCCAGTGCACATTGCAGGATCCAGAGATGCCTTCAGGAGCACTGATCAATGTGGCAAAGCACCTGGGCAACCTGAAGTTCAGAGTGTGGGAGAAGATGCAGGACATTGTTCAATACAGTAGGTTTATGTACTCATTATGATATACTGAATAACAAGATGAAAAAAGACAGAATGAATGTCAATCAGTAATGTGTTTTGCATGTGTACTTATCATCACTCTTTTACAGTTTTCATCAGGGAGAGAGGGAGAGAGACAGAGAGAGAGAGAGGGGGAGATGGAAAGACGGACAGAGAGAGAGAGAGAGAGAGACAGAGAGAGAGAGAGAGAGAGCGAGAGAGAGAGAAAAGTATTTGCAAGACAGATAGAAAAACACAATCACAACTCTGTACTGATGTGACTAATGTCTCAAGGTAGATTAAAATGAAATCTTATACAGAAAGTGAAATTCATATCAGTAGAAGCACAAATCTTACATATGAGAATGGATTTAAACCCAGAGCGTAACAGGGTGGAAAAAGAGGAGAATCTCACCGTGTTAGGCCAGATTAAACCAACTCTCAATACTAATATAACACACACACACACACACACACACACGCACACACACACATAGACGCACATGCACATGCATATGCACACGTTCACACACACAAAGCAGTACTCTTTAACAAATTTAGCAGAATAGTCTCAGTAGTGTTATCACTGTAGTTAATATGTATTTACACAATTGACTATCAATTTACAAACCACTATCTATATGAGTGATGCTTTGTTTAAAGGAATGGTTTCATTCACTGTGTGACGGAGGGCTCTGTCGGTAACCACGGCGGCACTTTTGATTGACACCCAAACGCATTACATTCCCCTCCCCGTTTGTAGTTAGACGCTTCTGTGAGTGCACGCACAGAATTAGCGGCTAAATATGTTCCATTTGCATACACGCAATCACAACCACAACATAATTCATCCCGGTCCTACATAACACAAATCTACACAGACACAAAAATCCATTTAAAGCCTTGTTTATTGTCTTATCTGTTCGTCGTTTTTGAAGATCTTCTTTTGTCGTTGTTTGTAAATGCGCGTTATGTTTGTCCACTGTCTTCCGTGTTGGCTATGGCTATGGATGCTGCAAAAGGCCAAACTAAGTCACGATTTCCCGGACGGTTTTAAAGCTTGGTGGGTAGCTCTTTCGCGCCACGAGCTGGTGGGGCAAACCATGCCCGAGTATTAGAACATAAAACATATTAAAGAAATGGCTTGTGGAAATGGTTATTTTAAATATTATGACCTTTTTATCATCACCGTGGGATGTGTAAATTGAATGTGATTTTTAGAAATGCCTCAAATTATAACAGGGGGAAAAAAGGAGGAAAGATGTATTTGGTGATCCAGCCTCCAATATGGTATGAGCTAGGGGCGGGGCTTAGGATAGAAGAAGAGCCCTGGGGTACCTAGAGGGGAGAGTAGTTGGGAGAACTCGGTCATGGTAGGACCATTGAGAGTTGAGTACATTAAATCGCATTTGTATATACCTGTAAATTTGGATTCCTTTTGTTTTTGCTTTGTCTTTTGTTTTCTGAAATTTAAAAACGTACCATTGCACCGAAGTGCTATTGCGGCGGAGCCAGTCATTTTTTTGTTCAAACCACCCACGAATCACGTCACTCCACGACACACTGTTTTCTTTGTTAATCTTGATCTCAACAGCCATCTAGACAGATTACTGTAATGTCAGTGTAAACATGTAAACCTACTGATTTCATTTTCTTTTCTTTTCTAATGTAGTGAAGTAACCCATGCAGATAAATTAATAAAAAAATAAACATCTCTCTCTCTTCATCTCCTGTGATTTTGGATCCCAGCACTGCTCACCCATGAGTGATGTTTTGTTTTTGTGACTGAATTCATTCTCTCTCTTTTCTGTTCTCTCTTTTCTCTCTGTTTTCTGTAAATAACAAAATAAACGTGTAAACATACTGTATATTCAATCTCTCCCTCTGTCCCTGTTGTCTCTCTTCAGCTCCTGTGATTCTGGATCCCAACACTGCAGCACCACGACTCATCCTGTCTGAGGATCTGACCAGTGTGAGATACAGTGATGAGAAACGACAGATTCCTGATCATCCAGAGAGATTTGATTGGCATCCATGTGTCCTGGGCTCTGAAGGCTTTAACTCAGGGACACACTGCTGGGATGTTGATGTTGGGGACAATGCAAACTGGATCCTGGGTGTGACCACAGAGTCAAAGCAGAGAAAGGGAAAGACGTTCTTTTACACTGGTGTCTGGTGTGTTGGGTGTACGGACGGTAATTACAGGTCATGGGCCTCAGGAGGGTCATCTACTCCACTGAGAGTGAATAATAAACTCCAGAGGATCAGAGTGGAACTGGACTGGGACAGAGGAAAACTCTCATTCTCTGATCCTCTAAATAACACACACATACGCACCTTCACACACACTTTTAATGAGAGAATGTTTCCACACTTCTATAGTCACTGTAAACTCTCTCCTCTGAGGGTCTTACCTGTGAAGTGTTGTGTAACAGTGGAACAGCACACTTAGTTCAAACAACTACACAATGAGTGTTTTTGAAGTACAGTATCATAGCAAGAGTGTCTTTGATTTTCATTCACATCATACCAGGACACAGTTCTGCACTTTGATAATCTAGGAATTTCCTCATTCTCCGTGTATGTTTCAGTTGACTGTACATATCTGAACTGAAAAGGGGAACATTTTCCATATCGAGACTAAATCTCTGAAATGTCAAAGATTTTTCTCAAATTAAAGTTATTTTTGACTTTTTTCAATCTTAAAATGCAGTAAAAATATTAATTAAAAAAATGTTAGCTGCATTGACTGGATTAGTGTGTAATGTATGTATTTGATTTGGACAATAATTGTACTGAATGTCTGACTGACTGTACTGTAAACACATTGTATATGTTATAGTGTGTGATGAGTCTGAATAAAGCCATCACTAATCCTTTATTATGTTGTCATTGGATCAGTTCTTTATATTGAGTGGTTTGCTGCAGGTTAAACCAAGAACATCAGAATGATCAGAGTTCACAGGCTCCTGTTTTAATCAATCTGTCTGTTAACACTGAGATCCAAGAGTGAGATGAGTCAGTGAGGGACAAAGTCATCATCTCTGTCTCATCCATCTGTCTGTGTCCTTTACAGAAAACTCCATCACACTATCTCTACAGTGACTGTGGATCCAGGGTGTTCTCTGACTGGACACATTGGACATTGTGTTAGAGTTTTGAGGTTTATTGCACAAACACAATCTAATTTGAGACTCTCCAGTGTCTTGGCTCTGAGGGTGCCTGTTTTGAGCTGACTGTTCTCTCCTGTTGGGGAGGCTATGGGAATGCTGGCTTGATAGTCGTGATCACTGAGTGGGTATCGGTCAGAATGTGTTTTTTTTTTTTTTTTTTTTTGAAAACAGGATAACAAAAATACGAAGTACAACAATGCTTCACAATGAAAACAAAACAAACAAACTATCACAGAAAAAAAGCAATAACAACAATAAGATCAACAACAAATAAAGTCAAAAAAGAAAGAGCAAGGGGAAACAAACAAGAAAAAAAAGAAGGGAAAAAAGAGAGAGAAAAAAAAATTACAAAATAATAATAATAGTTAAATTAATAAATAAATAAAATAAATAAATACATCATTCTTTGTATATATGTATTTATGTATGAAGAACAGTCAGACTGAGATAGAGAAAGACTTTCTGTTACTCTCTCACCTTCTAAATAACATGTGCTAACACGTGCACACATACACAAACACACACACACACACAAGATAATTCTCCTCTTACATGGCAAAGTTCTCAAAGTTCTCATTTAAACAGCACATTTATAACTCAAAACATCTTTAACTCAGTGTTGCGTTTTTTGGTGCTGTCATACCAGATATTCTTTGTAGTCACCCCTGTCCTGTCCTCTATATTCATTGGCATATTTAATCTAAACACTGACAAAACTCCGCTATATCCACATAAAGACAAACTAATAATACACAGGATACTGATGTGTGAATCAAACAGTACATTAGTTCTGATATAATATAACTCAAACCCAAACATAATCCAGTTTTAAACAGGCACTGACATGTGTGTCTACACTGTACTGGATCTGGATTTGTCATTATACTGAACTCTGATGCTTTGGAATAAGGAGTGGCTGTTGGTTTGACAGAATTTTATTTATGTATTTTGCTTTGTACAGGCTCTTTAGACCAACACCATCATGAGCCATAGAATCATAAAATGAGACAGTAATAAAGTCAAGCACATTTACTGTTCAGAGGATATTATACAGTTTTAAAACACATACGTGTCTCTTATTGGGGGTGTGTATCAGTCAAACACTGTAGTAATGTGTAATATATCTGTTTTGAACAGACATGGTTTGTGCCTAATGAGAAATCTACGAGATGCTGACATTAAACAGAACATGAGCGACTTTACACACAGGACCCTGAATATCCATATTGAGGGGAAGAGGTTGTGTTAGTCTGAGTGTATATGAATCAAATGGAGTCTTGTGTTCAGTGTTCTTATATGAGTAAGCCTTTTACCTACAGCTTTAGGTTTAACTATCAGGACTGATTCTTTAACGGTTCTACTAATCAAAGCTTTTCAGTTCACATTACTGCAACACTCAGAGAAAGAAACCTCAGACAGTAATGCACCATAAAACACAGATATTGAAGTGAACTGTGTGTGACCGAGTGAAAGAGGATGTACCCAGTCAAAGTCCATTTCAGGCTGAGTGTGTGATTAAGCAATAAAAGAACCTGCTTAGACTTTGACTCTTCCACCACCTAAGAGACAAGACCGCTCAAAGTGCCTTAAAGAGTTCTCGCGGTGTTTTATCCGTTTACCTTTTCACATTTTTACGAGAAAAAAAAAAAAAAGTATGGCTTTCAAACTTCCAGAGCAAAAAGAGGATTTCTCCTGTCCTGTGTGCTGTGACGTCTTCAGGGATCCTCTTGTCCTGTCCTGCGGTCACAGCGTGTGTAAGCTTTGTCTGCAGCGGTTCTGGGAAAAGGGAATTCAGGAGTGTCCACTTTGCAGAAGAAAATCTTCAAGAACTGAGCCTCCTTATAACCTTGCGTTACAGAACCCGTACGAGACTTTCTTGCAAGAGAGAAGTCAGGGACCTTCATCAGGGTCTGAGGAGTTCTGCAGTCTGCACAGTGAGAAACTCATACTCTTCTGTCTGGAGGATAAACAGCCTGTGTGTGCGTTTTGTCAGGATTCAGAAAAACACAGAAATCACAAATTTAATCCAATAGATGAAGCGGCTCCTCATTACAGGGTAAGAACCTCTTCAGTCGCATGACTTTTTATATGAAATTGGTTGTACTCTTAACTGTAATCTAGATCCTCTGTTGTGGTGTGTCAGTGCTGTGGAATATATTAGCATACATGTAATATATAGTAGCACCTGGGACTTAAGTCCTCATCCTCCTGTATTGATGGTTGTGTCATGTGGGTACATTTTCAGCCAAACTGTGTCTTCAAACGAAAACAAACATCGATAGACAAGAGACAGGTTAAACACAAGGGCTTAAATACAAGAGGAGAACTAAACTGGAGAAACATGATTGGTGGAACTTCACGGGGTGAACGAGGTTAATAAATAGAATAAACAGAAGCAGGTGAGGGGCGGAGACAGACATGGAATAGGAACACAAGACATTTCAAAACAAAAGTCCAAAACAAGGTGCAGGCTGTGACAGTGGTTTATGGGCCAGTCAAGAGCAGTGTTTTATCTCTCACAGACCAGCATCACTTTACTCCTCAACTCTGTGTGGATGAACACACAGGATACCTCACAGTCCATGACAGTAATTCCCAGTCTCAACCAGTTTACACTTATTATTCCCACATTCCCAAATCCCAACAACAGCAACATCAGTGTCAGAGGAGACGTTTATTTTAAAAGTTTGACAACAAAGCACATATAAAACCTCCTCTGTATAACCCCCCCCCCCCCCTCCCCCGTCACACACACACACACACACACACACACACACACACACACACACACTAACATGCACACATGCATGTTTATCATTGTTCCTGTTGGTGCCTACGGACAGCATTACAGAAATAATAATCATCTTAATATATGACAAAGGACACTGTTGTCAATCTATGAGGTAAAATACAAATTTTAGAAACATTTCTGTGTGTTGATTAAATTACTACAAGAAACATGTCTTGCTTATATCTCAAGGAAACTTCAAAGCATTAGGAAATAAAACATTTTTTTTTTCTGTTATATTGCAGGAGAAACTGAAGACTGCACTAAAGCCCTTAAAGGAGAAACTGAAAGTCTGTAACAAATTTCAACAAAACTGTTATGAATCAGCAGAGTACATTAAGGTGAGAATAGTGAGAAATGAGGAATGGATGTGTATTGACAATATCTAATGACTTAATACAGAAGGAAGAGATATGTTTAAGAAAATCTCACACAAATCTAAATATTTCTACTTCCAGATCCAGGCCCAACACACAGAGAGACACATTAAGGAAGAGTTTGAGAAACTTCACCAGTTTCTACAAGATGAAGAGACAACCAGGATAACTGCTCTGAGAGAGGAAGAGGAGCAGAAGAGTCAGATGATGAAGGACAAGATTAAAGAGATCAGTAGAGAGATGTCATCTCTTTCAGACACAATCAGATCTATAGAAAAGGAGTTAGGCACCAGTGATGTTTCATTCTTAATGGTAAAAATCACAACTCTCTCCCTCTCCCCCTTTCTGTGTCTGTTTCTCTGTGATCTCTTAAAATACACAGCTGTATACCTAATCATTACACACTCTTTGGTTTTTCCACAGAACTTCAAGAACACAATGAAAAGGTAAGTTTTATCTCTCTCCTCTGTGATTCAGTACTCAAACCCACATCCGCACTGACTCCTGAATGTTATTCCAGAGCCCAGTGCACACCGCAGGATCCACAGATGCCTTCAGGAGCACTGATCAATGTGGCAAAGCACCTGGGCAACCTGAAGTTCAGAGTGTGGGAGAAGATGCAGGATATTGTTCAATACAGTAAGTTTAGGTACTAATAATGTGGTATAAAATAACAAGATGAGAAAAGACAGAAAGAATATCATTCAGTAATGTATTTGACATATGCACTGATGATCACTCCTTTACAGTCTTCATCAGATACTGATCTGAGACCAGGCCAGAGTTATTATGAGACAGTGTAGTCATTATGGGACAGACAAAATGTGAGTGTTAGAGAGAGACAGACAGACAGACAGACGGACAGAGAGACAGAGAGAGAGAGAGAGAGAGAGAGAGAGAGAGAGAGATGTTTTTGTAATATATATAGAAAAATACAATCACCACACAGCTAGTCTTCATGTAAAATAAAATCATATACAGTAACCGTAAGATATATCAATAGAGAAACCAATCTCATGACTGAACAGAATGGATTCAAACCCACAGTGTAACAGGGTGGAATAAGCGGAGAAGTGTTGGACCAGATTAAATCAACTCTCAATACACGACTAATACAACTGACACACAACTAATAAAATACACACAACTACGAGAACAAACACACAACTATTACAACCCTTACAACTAATATAATACACATATACAAATAATACAATACACAAAACTAATACATCAGACACAACCAATACATCACACACACACACACACACACACACACACACACACACACACAAGTAATACAACACACACACAACTAATCTAACAGATATTAACAGACAGGGAATAGCCATGAGATCTGTGTTTCGCCGCTAATGTTATTCATTCTTTATATACCTGTACACCCAAACACACATACACACACACACACACACACACACACACACACACACACTGAGCTGTCCTCTTTGACAAAGTGATGTCATTACTGAGATTGCAGAATAATCTCAGTAATGACATCACTGTAGTTCATATGTATTTACACAATTGACTTTATCATTATACATTTTGTTTATAGGATTGGTTTCATTCTGTCTATTTTCTGTTTCCTTTACTGATCTGGGTCTCAACAACATTCTATGTAGGCACATTCATATTAGTGTAATCATGTAAGCATACTGGTTTAATTTTCCTTTCTTTTCTCTTCTTTCCTTTCTTTTCCTTTCTTTAATGTGAGTCTCGGTAATCAGTGAAGATAAATTAGTAACGCTATAAACATGTAAACATATTGAATATTCAATCTCTCCCTCTGTCTCTGTTCTCTCTCTTCAGCTCCTGTGATTCTGGACCCCAACACTGCAGCACCATGGCTCATCCTGTCTGAGGATCTGACCAGTGTGAGACTCTCCGATGAGAGACAGCAGCTTCCTGATAACCCAGAGAGATTTGATTGGTATACGTGCGTGGTGGGCTCTGAGGGCATTAACTCAGGGACACACTGCTGGGATGTTGATGTTGGGGACAGTACACTCTGGGACATGGGTGTGGGCACAGGGTCGATCCCGAGGGGGGGAAAACTACTCTATAACACTGGGTTTTGGTGTGTGTGTTTAAATGATGGTGAATACAAGTCAAAGGCCTCAGGAGAGCTATTTACTCCACTGACAGTGAACCATAAACTCCAGAGGATCAGAGTGGAACTGGACTGGGACAGAGGAAAACTCTCATTCTCTGATCCTCTAAATAACACACACATATGCACCTTCAGACACACTTTTACTGAGAGAATATTTCCATACTTTGCTACTGCCTGTAAACTCTCTCCTCTGAGGGTTTTACCAGTGAAGTGTTGTGTAACAGTGAAACAGCACAGTTAGATCTGATACTGTCTCTGTTTAAAGTGAAATGTTTCTACCGTTATTGTATCTGTCATTCATGTTATTTCTGATAAAGTACAATGTCTAAAACCCAATATAAATTTTGTTAGCTTGTTTGTGTCACTCCTTGGTGCTCTCTTTCCCCCTCTGCTGGCCATTTTATGTTAGCTTTGTTTTCGTTCCTGTTCTCCTTTGTTTCCTCTTGTTTATTGAATCATTAGTTGCACCTGTTTTTGGTCAACCTCGTTCTGTTGTGTTTTGTATGAAAACCCCTAGGACCCCTGACATGTTTTTTTGGGAATTTTGTTGTTGATGAGTTATGAATGAATCACGTTGGGGATATTCCTACAGCACATGTCCTATAATATTAGAAGACAATGTCAGTTGAGAATTAACTTAATAAAGTAGAATAGATAATGAGCTACAGAGTGTAGGTTTAATGCAGGTGACTATTAATCTTTTTTTTTTTTTTTAATCTGTTTTCAGTGTTGTTTTGAAGTGATGTTGGATTAGAAGGATGTATTTAGTTCATGTTTATGAAATTTCCCCTCTGATACTAGTTAATCAGGATCTTTTATTAAGAACAGGCATGTCAGGAACACAAGCAGGGCCCAGGAAACACTGACAGATAGTAATACACCAGGCAGGACTGACAGACAGGTTCACAGGTAAATACAAGGGCCAGGGATCAAGGCTCTGAAACAGAGGGAGACAGACAGTCCTTTACAGACGCAATATTTTAGAGCACAGGTGTCAAAATCCAGCCCTGGAGGGCCATGGTCCTGCTGGTTTTTCTTGTAGACCAACTAAATGGAATCCCCGACTGGCTGAAGAGTGTCCACACCTGTTTTCAAGGTGAAAATCAACAGGTAACTAAGAAGTGAAAACAAAAATCAGCAGGACCCCGGCCCTCCAGGACCGGATTCTGACACCCCTGTTTTAGAGTAACAGAGTCTCGGTCTCAATTTAACCCAAGACTTCACAAAAAGCCGAAACAGAAAACAAACGTGAAAACCATGCTTGAATGATTACATTAATGTGATCAGACCAGTGACCAGTGGGACTGGATGGAGGTGGCGCTGGTGAAGCTTCAGACATCACTGAAACACCAAGAAGGGTTTGGCCGAGTCGATGGTTTGGTGTTGTCCCATACCCCAGAAGGTAGCAGTGAGCTGAGAGATACTGAGATATAAAACATGGAGATTACAAGTAGAAACAGGTGATTGCGAGTGTGTCAACATTTCGATCTGTTAGTCACCAACAAATACTATTTTCCTTTAGTATTAGGACTTTTGAAACAAATATCAGTAGTTGTTGTTGACTTTTTATTCTTTATTTTGAAACCGAGACACCCTCAACTGAAAAACGGGCATAGCAAAAACTGTTAATATGGAAACATCATGACAAATTTCAAACTTAATGAAGTGTAGGATGAGCATAATGTTTGTGTGGTGTCATAACATGTGTTCCATTAATAGGTCAAATATGATTTGAGGGAATGGTTATGTTGTAGTAAACTGAGACATATAGCAACATATACAATTCTGGCAGCACTATAATGAATGACCAATGGTTACTAGAAGATGCTGTGGGGCCCAGCTGAATGTTCTGTACCATCACCGGCCGTCTCTAGGCTTTCAGAGTGGTGTAGGGGTAAACATGATCACAATATATCTTGTTAAGTGCTGTGTGGACATACTCTTTCATCTTATGTTACAGACATGCGTTCGCCTTCTCTCGCTTCTCTCACACAGCTTGTCTCACACACCTGCCCCACAGTTTAGAAGTTCTCATTATCTATGGGCGTCAAGGTCAAAGGCCCTTGGCTGCACGGGTGTATCTGTATGTGTGTGTGAACTTGTGGTCTAGTCTTCCACCATCAAGACTCTGTCTGGGTGCCTCTGATGACCTCCTCTCTGCTTTTGCTGTATGCTCTACCTTTTGTTCAGTAAAGACAAAAGAGCTGCCTTAAGTCATCATCATGCCTGTTTATTATTTTCAACACTTTTAAAAACATTGATGCCCAACAATGCAAATGAACAGACATGGCGTTCTTAGACTTTAAGTGTACACATCGTATCGAAACTCGAATTAACAAGGCATTGTATGTGTTCTCTCTTCACAATCTTGAGTTCATGGCTGCTATAATCTCTGCAAACCACCAGATGTCACTGTGCTGTCTGAAGCTGGCTCGAAGCTTCGAATCTTTTTTTCGGCACAATCGGGAAGAAGCCTCAGAAGCTTCACGAGGCTTCGTCCACCCATCCCTGCAGCACACACAGCAGGTTAATGTAGACACAGGACACACAGCAGGTTAATGTAGACACAGGACACACAGCAGGTTAATGTAGACACAGGACACACAGCAGGTTAATGTAGACACAGGACACACAGCAGGTTAATGTAGACACAGGACACACAGCAGGTTAATGTAGACACAGGACACACAGCAGGTTCATGTAGACACAGGACACACAGCAGGTTAATGTAGACACAGGACACACAGCAGGTTAATGTAGACACAGGACACACAGCAGGTTAACGTAGACACAGGACACACAGCAGGTTAACGTAGACACAGGACACACAGCAGGTTAATGTAGACACAGGACACACAGCAGGTTAATGTAGACACAGGACACACAGCAGGTTAATGTAGACACAGGACACACAGCAGGTTAATGTAGACACAGGACACACAGCAGGTTAATGTAGACACAGGACACACAGCAGGTTAATGTAGACACAGGACACACAGCAGGTTCATGTAGACACAGGACACACAGCAGGTTCATGTAGACACAGGACACACAGCAGGTTAATGTAGACACAGGACACACAGCAGGTTAATGTAGACACAGGACACACAGCAGGTTAATGTAGACACAGGACACACAGCAGGTTAATGTAGACACAGGACACACAGCAGGTTAACGTAGACACAGGACACACAGCAGGTTAACGTAGACACAGGACACACAGCAGGTTAACGTAGACACAGGACACACAGCAGGTTAATGTAGACACAGGACACACAGCAGGTTAATGTAGACACAGGACACACAGCAGGTTAACGTAGACTGTCTGGCTGATGGAAGGAGCAGGGCACAGGTAAGTATTGCAAGAGAGGTGATTTCTTTTTATTCTACAGTCCCTTAACTATATACCTTTAACTATATACCCTGTACCTACTTTCCCTTAACTACATACACCGTGTCTATGTAACCAACTGTCACACTGAGATAAAACTAAAGAAACAAAGAGGGACAGAAAGGGACAGAGAGGGACAGAGAGGGACAGGGCGTGACGCTGACACTACTCTTGCAGGAATCACAGGCAGACAGGATGAATTAGGTTCACAGAGCGTGTTTTATTAGCACTGGCAATAAAACAACATTATATTGTCAATGTACAGCAAAATTACACAACACATCTCTGGCTTCACACTTGTCACCAGCATAAAGAACAGGGATGAGGTGTCCACATAGTTTACATATTACATCATGAAGTTGTGATTGTATAGTTTTAATGTTACACAGCACAGTGACACGTTTCACTAAAACCCATTTTGTCTTTGATAACATTATCAAATTACCCAGCAACACTCAGAATGCAGTAGTCACTTCTCTAACTAAAAACACATTTCAAACACAACACAGTGCAACATTTACCTGGCAATAAAACAGCATTATGTTGTCAGTGTACAGTAAAATACTACAAGTCCCCTGTGCATAAAAATAGAACACCCCGAATTATAAGATAATTAAAAACATTTTAATGCGAAAATGACCAGAGCTCGTATTTCAACATATCAGACTCATCACCAGTATAAAGAAAAGGGACAAGATGTGGCATAACCAGTGACCATGACAGCCAGTGGTTGCCAACTGGCACGAGCAAACAGATTTAAAAAAAAATCAGTATTTTGATGAACTTCATATTAATTTGTACAGGTTAAAACTACTCCTGGTACATCTACAGTCCCTTAACCAGAGCCCCTTGCCTATATACTCTTCAGTATATATCCTGTGTCCACAGTCCCTCAACCATATACCCTTAATTATATGCCCTTAGCTGTACACCCTGTGTCTACTGCTCCTCATCTATATACCTTTAACTATACGCTTGGTGTCTACTGTCCCTGAACTATATAACTTGTGTCTACATTGTGCTTTAATATCAATAAATTAAACAAGATCTATTTTGTGTCTGAGTTACTGTGTCATCTCCCTCAAAGTAAACTGGTGAATACAGGTCAAAGGCCTCAGGAGAGCTATTTACTCCACTGACAGTGAATAATAAACTCCAGAGGATCAGAGTGGAACTGCACTGGGACAGAGGTAAAATTCTCGTTCACTGATCCTTTAAACAACACACACCTACACACCTTCACACACACCTTTACTGAGAGAATGTTTCCATACCTCTGTTATAACTGTAAACTCTCTCCTCTGAGGATCTTACCAGTGACATGTTGTGTAACAGTGGGACGCCATAGTTAAAATGTGTGATGGTAAATGAGGAAAAAGCTTCATATTAGTGTGAAATTTAAATTCATGATGTCTGATTTAAAAGTTTTTTGTGGTTCAAGAGTATTAATTTCACATTTTGGAAAACACATACTAAATCGCATATATCAATTTCTATCCACCCTTCTATCCATCTGCCCCATAGTTAGGTCAGTTACACAGTTCCAAATGTGTCTCTTTTACCATCTGTAACTGTTCAAGAGTCTTTTTTATTGCCAACTGTAGTAACAATGGTTACTGCGAACACCGCAATTAACTCGGTCAGAAAAACCGTTGCTCCACGGAAAACTGGCTGATGTTAACCCTCTCATATGGTTATTCTGTAAACAAAGGGAAAGTGACTGAGAGATTTTCAGTGCTGAAAAAAGGGTGAGGAGAAAATAATGGGGAACAACCCAAAAATAAAGATACGGGGCCCTGAGGACCCTGCGGGCAAAAGAAAAACCCCGGTGCTGGATCACCAACACACACGTTTAAAAAACGGTCGTCTGCAGCTGGTACCAACTCAGTGCAGAGGGAAATTAAACTGAGAAATGTTAAAACAAGCTGCTCATGCTCTGTCATTAGGTTATTTGGTTTGGTCAGTCAGGGTTAATCACATTCTGTCATTAGGTTATTTGATTTGGTCAGTCAGGGTTAATCACATTCTGTCATTAGGTTATTTGATTTGGTCAATCAGGGTTAATCATATTCTGTCATTAGGTTGTTTGGTTTGGTCAGTCAGGGTTAATCACATTCTGTCATTAGGTTATTTGGTTTGGTCAATCAGGGTTAATCATATTCTGTCATTAGGTTATTTGATTTGGTCAGTTAGGGTTAATCACATTCTGTCATTAGGTTATTTGGTTTGGTCAATCGGGGTTAATCATATTCTGTCATTAGGTTATTTGATTTGGTCAATTAGGGTTAATCACATTCTGTCATTAGGTTATTTGGTTTGGTCAATCGGGGTTAATCATATTCTGTCATTAGGTTATTTGATTTGGTCAATTAGGGTTAATCACATTCTGTCATTAGGTTATTTGGTTTGGTCAGTTAGGGTTAATTCTGTAAATGGGTCTGAAATTCCTTTGCTAGTTTTGAGGTGTTCAAGTTTGTGTGAAAGAGAGCAAATTTACAACAAATATTTCTATATGACCAACGTCTGGACCAATGGCTGTATACCTACGTCACAAGGTTCCAATTGCGCTGCGAAAGTACCTACCCTGAAGTAGGAGCTAAAAAAGCCCCTCAAAACAGCGTTCTAAGAACTATAATTGTTCTAAGTTCCTGCGGTGCGAACACGCGAAAAAGGGGGTGCTTTCTCCAGCAGTTCTAAGAACTATGGAAAAGTTCCCCCGGTGCGAAAGCGCCTAATAAGACCACAAATTAAACAGTTCTCTTATTCTGAACCATATCTGGTCAGATGCTATGATAATTTCTCACATCATCCTGTCAGTGTTATATGTCAGATTCACTTTCACTGCTTTTCTTTTCAGAGAGGGTGACATTTAACCTCTCTGAGCCTCTCTTGACCTCTCAAAAAAAGTCATAACCTTATAACCTAAGTAGCAGCTGTCATTAACAGGAGTAAGATATAATTTTTAAAAACACATATAAACCTGCACATCAGTTACAAAGTAACACATTCAAAGTTAAATCACATTTACTGCTTAAGAAAAACAGCTTCCTTCCCTTACCTTGACCCTTGGACGCCACAAGGTAAGGAAACAGCCAATCAGAATCAGTCCTTAACCAAACTCCACCCTTATCCACATTCAGTTACAACAGACAGAAGGAACTAGAGTGCAGCCTGTTTAACTCTTCATAAATCTGAGTATAGTTAACTTTTATACAACATCAAAAACAACAGGTGAGTGATAGATGATTTTGTGTGTTTGGAGAATAAGTGAAATCAGTTATTCAATGTTTTCATAGGTCAGTGGAGTGAATGGAGAACAGAATGCTGTGAAACTCTTTGTTTTAACTCTGAACGTAAAAAAAAAGTTAACGTGAACTTGATTTTGCAGGAGCCATTGCAGGGGAGGGGCTGTCAGAAAATGGCCTCTAAAGCTGTAGTATCAGTGGAAGATTTGACCTGTCCTGTGTGCTGTGACATCTTCAGTGATCCTGTTTTCCTGTCATGTAGTCACAGTGTGTGTAAAGTCTGTCTGCAGCAGTTCTGGAGTAAAAAAGGATCACAGGAGTGTCCTGTCTGTAGGAGAAGAGCATCAAAAAATCTGCCTCCTTATAACCTGGCTCTAAAGAACTTGTGTGAGACCTACTTACAGGAGGGAAGTCAGAGATCTTCATCAGGGTCTGAGGAGTTCTGCAGTCTGCACAATGAGAGACTCAAACTCTTCTGTCTGCATGATAGACAGCCTTTGTGTTTGGTGTGTCGGGATTCAGAAAAACACACAAACCACAAATTTCGTCCACTAGATGAAGCTGTGCCAGGTTACAGGGTGAGATACGTTCTCTGTTCATTTTATATTTTAAGAGAAGTTGGTGTTGTTCTTAATGAGACTCTAGATTTTTGTGGTGCTTCAGTGATGTGGTATATATATATATGAGCAGGTACGTAATAAATCAGTATTCGCCGTCCTGTATTTGTGTTGGGGTTGTTTGGGAACATCTGATAATGCAAGGAAATTTGGCAAGCCAGACTGAGACAAAACAGGTTTAAACACACAGAGTAGATGCCCAATTTGTCTGTGCTCTAAAGTGTCTGTGGACCCATGACTCAACTCCACCTCCACCTGTGGTGTCTAAAGGAGGAGCAGTAACACAGAAAAAACACCAAAACTCCACAGCACACCAGCATGGAAATGACTCAAATCAGAGCACATCAGCAGGTGTAAATTAAAGTGAAAAGTTTATCACACTTCACATGGGTGTCCCTCCAGCCGACCCACCAGTACAGAGACAGTGTCAGTGGCGGACCCACGTTCCCCTCGAACATATGAGAGAGACAGAATGGGGGTGTGCGATTCCCAGCCAGGCGGCCAGGGTCCTTTCTGTGTGGAATTTGTATGTTCTCCCCGTGTCTGCGTGGGTTTCCTCGGGGAGCTCCGGTTTCCCCCACAGTCCAAAGACATGCAGGTTAAGCGAATTGGAGACACTAAATTGCCCCTAGGTTTGAATGTGTGTGTGAATGTGTTTGTCTGTGCGTCTGCCTTGCGATGGACTGGCGACCTGTCCAGGGTGTTTCCCTGTCTTTCGCCCTATGAGCACTGGGATAGGCTCCAGCACCGCGACCCTGATTAGGATAAGCGGCTTAGATTATGAGTGAGTGAGTGAGAATGAGGGTGGTACACTACAAGAGTGTAGTACTAGAGTACACCACTAGAGTGCACTACCAGAATACACTGGTAGAGTCAAGCCGTACTGTATGTATTTGGTACCCTTTTGAAATTACATTTAGAATTATGCAATAGACCAAATCTATTACCTGTTTACAATCCCTATGGGAAATATGACTGGTATCAGCACCTTTCCAAAGAAACTCAATCATTAACAAAAGTTCTATGAAGATCAATATGTCTAGGTGAAATGTACTTTCACTATATCCTAATTGTACATCATTCTTCATATGGGTTTGTATCAGTTACACTACTAACGTTTCAGTACAAACGTCTGATCAGTGGTTTATGGGCCGGAGTCTTATTTCCCACCAACCATCTTAGGAGTTTGACAACATATTAGAAAATCCCCCCCACCCCCACCCCCAACCACACACACACACACACACACACACACACACACACACACACACACACACTCTGTAAGTAATTAGACTAATCACCAGTGCAATACTCCATGGTGGCTGCTGGCTCAATACAGACATTCAGAAATTAAGAGTTTGTCATTGTTGATGTTGGTGCCTAATGACAGATATTACAGAAATAATAATCATTTTAATATATGAAAAAGAATGCAGTTGCCAATCTGTGCAGTAAAATACACAACAACTTTTGTGCCTTAATTAACTTTTTTGAAAATTCATGTCTAGTCTGTTTCCCAAGGAAATTTCAATGCATCGGGGAAAAACCCCCCAAAAAACAGTTCACTATTTTTTTCTGTTATAATCCAGGAGGAACTGAAGAATGCACTAAAACCCTTACAGGAGAAACTGAAATTTTTTAAAAAGGTTAAACAAACCTGTCATGAATCAGCAGAGTACATTAAGGTGAGAATAATGAGAAATGAGGAATGAACATATATTGACAATGTCTAATGACTTAATACAGAAGGAAGAGATATGTTTAAGAAAATCTCACACAAATCTAAATATTGCTCATTTCAGACTCAGGCTAAACACACAGAGATACGGATTAGAGAAGAGTTTGAGAAACTTCACCAGTTTCTACGATATGAAGAGACAGCCAGGATAACTGCACTGAGAGAGGAAGAGGAGCAGAAGAGTCAGATGATGAAGGAGAAGATGGAGGAGATGAGCAGAGAGATATCATCTCTTTCAGATGCAATCAGAGCTATAATAGAGGAGATCAAAGCTGAAGACATTTGGCTCCTGAAAGTAAGAAACTAAGCAGGTCTTGCACTCTCTGTCACTGTCTTTGTTCTCTCTCTCTCTCTCTCTCTCTCTCTCTTTCTAATAAATCCTAAACATTCAATTGATAGCTGATGATCAAGGCATTTATTTATTATAATTTCTTTTCACAGAACTTTGATTTCACAAAGAGAAGGTAAGTAACCTGTCTCTTAACTCTCTTCTTTTTCTGTGATACAAAACCCACAGCAGCACTGACTCCTGAATGTTATTCCAGAGCCCAGTGCACACTGCAGGATCCAGAGATGCTTTCAGGAGCACTGATTAATGTGGCACAGCACCTGGGCAACCTGAAGTTCAGAGTGTGGGAGAAGATGCAGGACATTGTTCAATACGGTGAGTTTACATGAGAGGTAGGCTAATTAGATGGGGAAAAAATCAAAAATCAAAAGATTTTACAAGTCATTCGGTTATGCATTTTGCTCATGTATTTTTGATCACTTTCTAACAGTTTTACATCAGATACTGGTCTGCATGTGAGATAAAAGACTCCTATGAAAGACTGGAGTTGATATGATAGATTAAAATATGAAATAATTGAGAGAGAGTAAGAGAGAGAGATAAGAGACTTTGATGTGACAGTGGTTTCATTTCAACACATTTGCTCTGTCTTCCTTTATAAAATGTTTCCATTTGAGGTTCTAGTAAATAAAAGACAGAAATTTATGTGGCAGTGTGAAACACAACACAACAGATCAAAACACAGGGCAAACGTAAAGGCACCAGAAATTAATGCAGGTGTTTAAAACACAAACACAACACAGCTCACCCTCAGGGGGAGAATCTCGAGTGTTAGAGCAGATTAAACCCAACTCTGAATACGCACAACTAATACAACACAAACACAAACACACACACACACACACACACACACACACACACACACACACACAACTAATACAACACGCACAGCCAAAGTAACGCACACACAACTAATAAAACACTCAAACAATCGTTTATTTTTTCTGACAACTTTTTCCTTTTACCCCTACATTTTAACAAAATATCTACACTTTCTGCTCTTTACATTTTCAAAATAGGCTCGTTACTTTAGGGGAACTATCGATTATTTTAATTTCGCATCAACGCGCGCTTTCCCGACATCAAGACCGCTTTCAACCTAAATGAAGGGAACAATAAAACGTAGAAAAGACGATCCCATGATGTATCCTGCCGTGCATATCACACACGGCAGACGTAACAAGACGAAACAGATAAGAAACGGAGATTTGACCGCGGTGAAAAGGCATTTACTGAATGTGATGTGCGTGACACGGAGAACTAGGAGCGACGTGGATGAAAGTAAACCACACGACATTGCCGACGGAGCAGATTCAGAGCAACAAGACATTCCCCATCCATGACCTTATTTAAGAGAAATGTTTGTTAGTAGTCCTACAGAGATAAGGGAATTTCTAACAAAAGATTTTAAGGCTAAATTTGATCTGAAGTGTGTTCTCGTGTTGTGATCACATTCTTTCGAGGTTGGTGACACTGAAAACTGATTTGCACATTGGAGCGCAGTTCATGTTCATCGTTTTCAGTATACTGTTTTTTATTTTTATTTTTATTTTATTTTTTATTTTATTATTTTGACGTGAGGTTCAGTTAGCTTTGCACAGAAACAGTAGAAATGTCCTTCAAAAGGTTAATTTTTCACTTCTGTACTTTGAGTATATTTCAGAGCCTGTACTTTTTCACTTTTACTTGAGTAAAGAGTACTTCTACCTTTAGCAGAGTCTTTTTTCATACAAATATCTGTACTTCTGCTTGAGTGAACCGTGTGTGTACTTTTGCCACATCTGAGTCTCAGTAATGACATCGCTGTAGTTCATATGTATTTACACAATTGACTTTATCATTATACAAACCACTGTCTCTATGAGTGATGTTTTGTTTTTGTGTCGGATTCACTCTCCTTCTTCTCTGTTTTCGTCACTTCTTTGAGTCTCAGTAATCTGTGAAGATAAATTAATAACATTATGAATATGTAAACAAACTGAACATTCAATCTCTCTCTCTATGTCTCTGTTCTCTCTCTTCAGCTCCTGTGATTCTGGACCCCAACACTGTAGGACCATATCTCATCCTGTCTGAGGATCTGACCAGTGTGAGATTCAGCGATGAGAAACAGCAGATTCCTGATAATCCAGAGAGATTTGATGAATTTCCATGTGTTCTGGGCTCTGAGGGCATTAACTCAGGGATACACTGCTGGGATGTTGATGCTAGGGAGAATACACGCTGGTCCTTGGGTGTGATCACAGAGTCAAACCAGAGGAAAGGAAAGACATTCTTTAAAACAGGCGTCTGGCGTGTTCAGTTACATGGTGGTAAATACTGGTTGAAGGCCTCAGGAGAGTCATCTACTCCACTGACAGTGAATAATAAACTCCAGAGGATCAGAGTGGAACTGGACTGGGACAGAGGAAAACTTTCATTCTCTGACCCTCTAAATAACACACACCTACACACCTTCACAGAGACTTTTACTGAGAGAATGTTTCCATACCTTGGTAATGGCTGTAAACTCTCTCCTCTGAGGATCTTACCAGTGAAGTCTTGTGTAACAGTGAAACAGAACAGTTAGATCTGATACTGTCTCTGTTTAAAGTAAAATGTTTCTAGTCTTATTGCCTCTGTCATTCATATTATTTCTGATCAGAGATCAGAGCAGAAAGTTGGTTTTTCTAAAAGTGGGCATGAAGCTTGTCAGCCTGTTTATCTCACACTACAAGAGGAGAGTGCTACTTCTGAAGGAATGTGACAAGTCTTAATAATTTGAACATATAAAATGAAACACAGTATGAACTAATATATCAGTTTAATGTAGGCGATGGCATATGAATCTCTCTCACTGAATGTAGTGTTAATATGAGCGCGTAGAAATGATTAATTAATCCTTCGGAGGAAATCTCTACTGTTTAAGCATGTCATGAGAATCAGGGAATTGACTTAATCTCGTCCTGTGACATACACTGCTCTTCTGGTTTTGAATTCAAATTGTTTTGAATTGACACCAAAAGCCGAAGAAAAACAGTAAGAAAAAAAAAAAAAAAAAAGCCCAGAAGAAAAACCAATCTGAATGTTTGTAATTATGTTGGTAAACAACTCATATTAGTGTGATACTGATGCATGCTGCCGATGTATGTAAGTGATTCTCTTATCTAAACACACACTGTAGAGACAGTGAGAGTTTCAGTGTGTCTCAGGAGACCCCAAAAGACGACTTCATTTAAAATGAATGTAAAGTGACAACGGTTACTGCAGAACTACAGGTACCACTGTCTGAAAAACTGTTGCTGTCCTTAGCAGGTGTTAAATGAAGTCTTATTTTCCAAAAAAACCCAAAAGACGGTGACGGTACCAGTGGGCAGAGACAAAGGCAGTAGTCAAAAACAGGCAGAGAAGGTCAGGCACAGAGAGACAGAAAAAAAACAGGCAGAAGTTCCAAAAAAACACTATCCAAAAACAGGCAGAGGTCAAAAAGGTAACATGAGCGATGCAAACAAACACAGGAAACATGAAAATGGCAAGATAATCCCCCAAACTAGTGGGGAAACAGACAGGGCTTAAATGCAGTGGCTGATGAGGTAAATGGCAGCAGGTGAGTGGAAACCAGGCAGGAAACAGTGTAAAACATGGACCGGAGCAACCTGGAACAGACAGACAAGACATGCATGACAGGACACAAGGAAAACATGGACTAGGATCTGGAAGAGCAGGGCTGGACTGTGACAGCGAATCATTTCTTTTGTAGACCTTTCCATTTTGTTTCTTTAATCTCAAATGCTTACAAGATTGATATATCTGACAGGTTTGTGAGTCTGAAACGTCCTAGTGTTGAGGTGTTGAAGTTTGTGAGAAAGAGTCAAAATAAACAACAACTATTTTTATATGAACCGCAACTAAAGTAACCAGTCAGACAAGGCCAACTAGATACCTGTCAACCTCTGACCCATTTCAATCTCTCTTGATGATCATAAACTAAACACAGCACGACAGTTTTGTGATCTAGGGTGATCAGTCTGAGTTAATTCAGTGAGGACGGTTAAACTGATTCCTCCGTTTAGTCATTCAGACTGACCAGATTCACACAGATGGTGATGTTTGAGTTGCCAACCAAACTGTGAACACTTGCCCTGAATAAAAGTGTGTGATAAGTGAATTAATGTGAGTGTCAAACACACAGAGAGGGTGTGAGGGATTCATATGTGACCATTGGCCTAAATTTTTCTCACACTCGACCTGATTTTTTTCAGTCAGAAAGTCATATGGCTGTGGAACTTATTGTTTGATATCATTTGCTCATTCAACTCCACCAGTCATGTCAGAAAGACTAATATTGAGTATTAGCAGTGTGTACTTCATATGAGGGACAAAGACGTGTCATGAACATGTCAAACTGCTGCAAATCAAACCGCAACTTGTTCCTCATACTTTCATATCCCTAGTGGTGAAGTATGTCTTAATCTAACCTGTTCAACTACAATCCATAAATCAGCCCATTGTCACAGATGAAATCTTCTCAGATTACAGGAACCAGGAGTGAAATTCACACCAAGTCTCTCTGCTAGCTCTGATCTGGTCACTCACTGGTTGGTACGATGTGACTGGGTTGAGAACAGTTACTCGAACACACAGAGCTGAATAAACATGATCCATCAGCAGTGCCCCACGTGACTCACTAATATACTCAGACTAAGTGTTTATTCAACAAGTTTAGACACATTTTCAGTCACTATGCTCATTTATAGAGCAGCAGCCAGTCAGAATCCAGAATCCAGAAAACTCCACCCTGTAAGAGCCTACCTGAGACAGGGAAGTAAAGTTCTGTCTTAAAGTAAAGGAATGTAAAAGATCTACTTCTGTTCAAGTGAACTGAGGATTTACTAAGTGTACAAGTCAGAGTGGACTGAAGAAAACATACAGAGATTCCTGTGTGTTTGACACTAAAGAGTGAAACTGAAAGTACAGTTGACACTGACATTAGAGAGGGTCAAGTATTACTGTCTGAGAAAATGGCTTCAAGAGCTTCGCTATCAGAAGAGGATTTCTCCTGTCCTGTGTGCTGTGACGTCTTCAGGGATCCCGTTGTCCTGTCATGTAGTCACAGTGTGTGTAAAGACTGTCTGCAGCAGTTCTGGAGTAAAAAAGGATCACAGGAGTGTCCTGTCTGCAGGAGAAGATCATCAAAAGAAATGCCTCCTCCAAACCTAGCCTTAAAGAACCTGTGTGAGGCTTTCTTACAGACAAGAACTCAGGAAACTTCATCAGGGTCTGAGGAGCTCTGCAGTCTACACAGTGAGACACTTAAATTCTTCTGTCTGGAGGATAAACAGCCTGTGTGTGAGGAGTGTCAGACTTCAGGAATACACAAAAATCATAAATTCTGCTCCATTAATGAAGCAGCATGTAAACAGAGGGTAAGTAACAGACTATGCATTTTCAGCTTTCTCACATGAAAAACAAGGAAAGAACGCTTGAGAGAGAGAGAGAGAGAGAGAGAGAGAGAGAGAGAGAGAGAGAGAGAGACAGAGACAGAGAGAGAGAGAGAGAGAGAGAGAGAGAGAGAGAGAGAGAGAGAGAGAGAAAGATTTGTAATATAGAAAAACACAATCACCACACCATACTTATCTGAATAATGACTTAATGTAAGATCAAATAAAATCATATACAATAAATGTGATGCATATCAATCGAGACACAAATCTCATGACTGAACAGAAACAGAGAATGAGAGAGAGAGAGAGAGAGAGAGAGAGAGAGAGAGAGAGGGTTAGTGAATGAATTTTTATCTGTATGCATCTATGTTTTAGCAAAAATGAAAAGAATGAATATTGTTGTTCAGAATTAATACTTTAAAATGCTTAGGAAGGTTCCCCACTGAGTGAAATGACCCAGAAGTATTTAACTGGCAGGCGTGATAAGAGTTGGTCGAATTCTCTAAACGCTAAGGAAAGGTGCTTCAGTGCTCCCTGTCATATCTCCTTTAGCATAGGGGATACTGGACCACCCTTTACAAAAGGAGATACTGCCGTCCCACAACTCCTTGGGGAAGAAACATTTGGCCGTTCACGATAACAAATGATCAACATGACTGACAAGAGACGTTTTTGCCCGATGATGTTTTTAATTCAACGTGTTTGAAACTTTCGAATGATGACATGCACAGTAGTAGATTTGTAGTCCTATGTTATGCTTATCTTACATAAATTTAACAATTATTTTCATACAATCATACTAATTGGGATTCATGAAGATAAATATGAGTGGACAGGAGGGTGAGCGTGAGCAGCCATTCAAAATGTGAAAACCGTTTTGGTTCACTTTTGTGGCTGGTAGCCTACATTCCCTTTTTTTATTTCAATTCCAATCTTGGTAATGAAGGGACATTTCTTGCCGGGTTGTCCACGTTTATATAGCCTGCGTGAAGCAACACGGTGAGAATGTGCTGGGCGATGTATCTGAGATGCACTTTCAGTAGTTCATCTTTGGAACCTTGTGGTTTCCCCAAGGAAGACCCACATAAATAACATCCACCGTTGCGTAATTATGTAATCTAGTTCAAGTGGAGTAGGATTCTCTTGGCACTGCAGCTGTCTTATGAATTCCCCTTTCAATCTTCATTGACCTTGTGACGTTTTCCATCAAGGTCAAGAAAAAGTGGTTAGGAAAGGAAATTGGGCTTTTTTTTTGGACTATATTCGGATGCACCCAGGGTGTGAAATGAGAGGAACTGCGAAACAGAACCCAAACCGACCCCTAGATGGGGAAATATGGGGAACAGGGTGTGACAATAAGACTCTTCTATCAACCTCTGATTTTATGTTGTGTGTTGGATTCATTGATTTCTCTGTATTAAATTCTGTGACTCTGCACTTGGATCTCCTGACTTCATCACTACAGTTATTTTATGCAGTATTCATGAAGAGTATGATAAACAGACTGTCATGTGAAGTCTCCCTTAAAAATTCTCTGTTGCTGGAATGAACTTTAAAACCTGAAGTGTATAAACAAATCAATATCACAGTGATTGTATCTTTAATAAATACCAGTGTAACATATCAAACAGCTCTGTTAAAACAGTGATGTGTTCTAGGAGGAGCTAAGGACTGCACTGAAGCCCTTACAGGACAAACTGAAGATCTTTAAAGACAAGAAACAAAACTGGAATAAGACAACAGAACACATTAAGGTATGAATAAATCACTGATGCTTACAATAGTAATTTCAGATTATACATGATGCATGTTTAAATAAAAGTGTGAAAACTCTGTGAATGGGACACACTGTAATTTACTCTAATGTATCTTCTCTAGAACCAGACTGTACACACAGAGAGGCAGATTAAGGAGGAGTTTAAGAAGCTTCACCAGTTTCTACGAGATGAAGAGACAGCCAGTATAACTGCACTGAGAGAGGAAGAGGAGCAGAAGAGTCAGATGATGAAGGAGAAAATTGAGGAGATAAACAACGAAATATCATCTCTCTCACAGACAGTCAGAGCCATAGAAAATGTGCTAAGAACCGATGACATGTCACTCCTACAGGTAAAAGCCAAAAACACACATTCTGTCTCCCTGTTTTATTAGTCATGTGAAAAGACGTGTCGTTTAACTGATTCAAAGTCATTCAACAACTCAGATATTAATATTAAGTATAATCCTTAACAAGTCTGTGCAAAACGCTTGTTCCCCTTGTTTTAGGATTTCAAGACCACAATCAAAAGGTAAAATTCCAACATCCTCTTTTTCTTTGTCTGGGTTTGAACCCAAATGTCTGTCATTTCTGATGTTGTGATGTTTTTCCAGAGCTGAATGCACACTTGACAGACTGCAGAATCCAGAGATGCTTTCAGGAGCACTGATCAATGTGGCAAAGCACCTGGGCAACCTGAAGTTCAGAGTGTGGGAGAAGATGCAGGACATTGTTCAATACAGTGAGTTTATGTACTAATGATGAGATTTCAAATATCATTCAGTGATGTATTTTGCATATGAGAGAGAGAGAGAGAGAGAGAGAGCGAGAGAGAGAGAGAGAGAGAGAGAGATGTATTTGTAAGAAAAACACAATCACCACACCATACTAATGTGAATAATGACTTAATATAAAATCAAATAAATCATATATAGTAAATGTGATACATATATATTATATATATTAAGAGTAATACATATCAGTAGAGACACAAATCTAACATATGACTGAGCAGTGTGGATTTAAACTCAGAGTGTAACTGGCTGGAATAAGAAGAGAATCTCAGAGTGTTAGAACAGATTAAACCAACTCTCAATACATACTAATACATGTAAAACCATGTAATGCAGTAATATCACTGTAATATCACTATAAATATGTAAACTTGCTTGTGTCATTTTCTTTTCTGTTCTCTTTACCAATGTAGTGAAGTTATCCGTGAAGATGAATTAATAACAATATAGAATTGTAAACATACTGAACAATCAGTCTCTCCCTATGTCTCTGTTCTCTCTCTTCAGCTCCTGTGATTCTGGACCCCAACACTGCTAACCCAAAACTCATCCTGTCTGAGGATCTGACCAGTGTGAAAAACAGTGATGAGGAACAGCAGATACCTGATAATCCAGAGAGATTTAATAACTACCTATGTGTGCTGGGCTCTGAGGGCTTTAACTCAGGGATACACTGCTGGGATGTTGATGTTGGGGACAGTACACTCTGGGACTTGGGTGTGATCACAGAGTCAAACCAGAAGAAGGGAGACACATTCTTTAACACTGGTGTGTGGCGCATTCGGTTATATGATGGTAAATACTGGTCGTGGGCCTCAGAAAGGTCATATGTTCCAATGACAGTGAATAATAAACTCCAGAGGATCAGAGTGGAACTGGACTGGGACAGAGGAAGACTCTCATTCTCTGATCCTCTAAATAACACAAACCTACACACCTTCACACATACTTTCACTGAGAGAATGTTTCCGTTCTTCTATAATTACTGTAAACTCTCTCCTCTGAGGGTTTTACCAGTGAAACATTGTGTGACAGTGGAACAGCACAGTTAGATCTGATACTGTCTGTACAATTAACTCACATCAAATGTCAGTTATTGTGTTTAACAAACTGATATAAACATTCTACACATCACATCACATCTAATTACAGGACAATAACTTTATATGATCGTTAAAAAAGAGTTAAATGCAATTCACTGATTATTTTCTCAGCATAATTTTCAAACAGATTTGCAGGGAATCGATTGATTGTCAATTTTAACAACTCAGGTGGTGTAATTATCCTTAAATCTCATCACTTACATTCTATCTTATCTCAAAGGGTTTTGGGTTTGGAAAATGCTCTCTACTGTCACACCCTGATTCTCTCTTTCCCCCTGTGCTGGCCATTTTATATGAAATTTGTTCATTCGCTCCCTGGTTTCCTAATGAATCATATGTTCTGCCTGTTTTCTGTTTAGTCTAGTCCTGCTGAGTATTTATGAAAAAAAAAACAAAAAACAAAAAACAAAAAACAGAGCAGAACTAGATTAACAGTGTATACTTGAAGTCTGAGTTGTAAACCTGCAAGTTCCCAGAAGTCTTTTGTTTTGTCCTGTTTAGTTCTAATAAATACTGAGAGACCTGCACAAACATCTAGAATCTCTTTCAGTCTGTGAAAGTAACTCAGTGAATTATTTTATCACACGCCTGTTGCTAATGGTGGCTCAGTATTTTTGGAATCGCTGCTATGGAATAAATAAAACCTCAAGGTTGATTTATTTATTTATTTATTTAATCATTATTATTTTTTTTTTAAGAAAAACTTGCCTGCAAATTTCTCCAATACTAATTTATTCAATAGAGCAGGCTAAACCACAGATTTGTAGTCAACAGAATATAACAATATGACAGAGTAGCTTTTCTTGACTGTCACACAGAAATACTGCATGAAAAACAATGCATTAGGTGAAATGAATAAAACTGTGAGATTTCATTCAAACTGCAGAGGGTAACGCAACGTAGCAAAAGACCTTGAATGAAACTTTATGGAGAAAATGGATACATTTTACTAAAGACTTTCAAATATTGTGAACAGTTTTAGGCTGTAGGCTGGAAATTTTTTTATGTATTTATTGTCTGTACTATTTCCGTAGACAATATTTGTTTAGTAAAATCACTCACTAATTACTCAGAAGAGATTTGTGACTAGTACTGTTTAGTTACATACATCATAGACTGTAGCCTAGTCACTGAATATGTTCTTTTCATATGTATTATCTCTGTTTCTGTCCTGGCTGATTTATTTCATAAACAGTGTCATTGTTGTGACTATGTCTGTACTGTAAATTGAACTGAAAATTTATCAAAGTCCTTGATATGACTCTGTTACCAGTTGTAGAAGAGCCTTTAACTGTTGGTCCTCTAGGGGGCGAATCTGACATTTTTTAAAGACACATGAAACTGTAAACCAATCAGAATCCTCTATGTGAAAGCCTGCCCTCTGACACACTTTAGCAGAAACAGTTAAGTCAGGAAGCGTTTGTTCGTTTGGAGTGGCAGAATAGTTCTACCTGACAAATTAAACCAAACTTATTTTAAAGTCACATTATTGTTGAGAAAACACTGATTAAAGGATTTATAGAGTCTGCAGGTCATAGTGGACTATGATTAGAGGACAGGTTCATGTGAGTTTATAGTCTGTTTTATAACCATAAATCAGAAAGTGAAAGTAAAGCTGAAACACAAGGAATCACAGCAGGAGTGGACCCGTTACAACATGGCTTCTCAGTCATCAGAAGAGGATTTCTCCTGTCCTGTGTGTTATGACGTCTTCAAGGATCCTGTTGTCCTGTCGTGTAGTCACAGTGTGTGTAAAGTCTGTCTGCAGAAGTTCTGGGCAGCCAGGCGTTTGAAAGAATGTCCAATCTGTCGGACACAGTCCCCCACATCCGAGCCTCCTCGTAACCTAGTGTTAAAGAACCTGTGTGAGGCTTTTTTACAAGGAAAAATACAGGGAACTTCGTCAGGGTCTGAGGAGTTCTGCAGTCTGCACAGTGAGAAACTCAAACACTTCTGTCTGGATGATAAACAGCCTGTGTGTTTGGTGTGTCGGGATTCAGAAAAACACACAAACCACAAATTTCGTCCGGTAGACGAAGCTGCTCATGATAGCAGGGTAAGATAAGGATTGTGGTTATTAAACACTGCAATAATATTTTAGTTTTAAAAGCGCAGAGAATTGTTCTCTGAAATATTGTTAAATTTCAGTGATTCTAAAAGTGGGAAAACAACATCTCCACATGTAGTGACTTGACCTCATGCTGTGTAGCTTTGGAATGAATGAAATGAAATGAAGTGAAAATGAAATGAACGCAGTCAGGTTACTATGCTGTGTCTGTGTTTAAAACTTTGTATTTGGGTTGGGCTCAGCTGTGACTTAATACACTGTATATGAATTATAGCAATTAATTGTAACAATATCAGTAAAATCGGGTCAATTCTTTTTTGACATTACACAGGACCGAGATACAGTGTGATAAGATACAGAGATAAGATACAGTGTGTGTGTGTGTGTGTGTGTGTGGCTCTGGATCTCTGATCTGTGTAGAACAGGTCATTTATCATGTCAGATCAGGGTTTACGTTAGCCGGCATGTGTGTAGTTCCCCGGCAGATGAAAATATCACGGCCAAAATGTCCGGTGGGAAACATGATGAATAAACAAATAAACTCATTAATAGCATATTAAATAGCCTAATATTGTGTGACCCATAAAATATGTTTCCAATACAACTTAAACAACTTAAATATAAACTTATATTATGCAAAAATTTGGTTTTCCCTCCGCTGTTACGACAACGAGAGATTCACCGTGTGTATGGTCATGCGAGTTCTGCAAGATCAAACGCTTATAGTGCGCAGTGCGCACTCCATAGCATCAACTCTGTGCTTCGGCTCACTCGACTCCGCGTATTAAATAGGACTACGAAATGTCAAAGCAGACAGCCCTCGGCCAGTTTTTTAAAAAATCAAGTGATGGTGCAAGTATATTATTTTAATTGTATTTTATTTTAGACTGAATTGCTTCATTTAGCCTATTTTCAAATTATTTAATTTGACGGTCTTGGAATGCAAAGGGACATAAATTTCATGTAGGCTAATACCTTTATCTAATGAACAATAGCAAGGTTATTTGTTTAATTTTTATCGTTGTAGTCTTTATGTTCAGTTTACAAAGGTTGCGAAGAGTTGCAAAGAGTTCATTCGTGCTGACTACTTTTCGTAAAATAGCCTACATCTGTTGGATCGAAGCGTTTGTGTTTTGTGTTTTATTGCTGTTTAAATGTAGGCTGTTATATGGGTATTTAAAACATATGTCCGGTAGTTATTCTATGTGGCCGGAATCCTGGAATATTAACGGACATATTGGCCGTTCAAAAAAACGTCTAGCGTGAACTCTGTGTCAGGTGACTAGGTAAACTACAGGGGTCATTACACACATCACACATTCCCACGCTACAGAATCCAACTGGAGACCAGAGACTCTGTCTAAAAAGCTACTTATTTATTTCAGGAGGAACTGAAGACTGCACTGAAGCCCTTACAGGAGAAACTGAAGATTTTTAAAAAGGCCAAACTGACCTGTGACAAAACAGCAGAACACATAAAGGTGAGAAAAAGCTACATTAACTGTATGTGAAACTATATACTGTAAAATTATGTAATGTTATATTTCATATTCTATATGATGCAGAATAATTATAACTTTTTACAAAATCAAGCTAACCTGAAATGAAACAACAGAAAACACCACAGGGACAATAGTGATCAATTCCAAAGCCCAGACACCAAAAAAAAAACAATGATTTTGAAATGTTTTCAGGATCATTAGTACAGAGCACAGTGATCATTAAATATTTTTACATTTCTCATTTCAGACTCAGACCAAAAACACTGAGAGGCAGATCAAGGAGGAGTTTGAGAAACTTCATCAGTTTCTGAGAGATGAAGAGATAGTCAGGATAATTGCACTGAGAGAGGAAGAGGAGCAGAAGAGCCGAATGATGAAGGAGAAGATTGAGGAGACGAGTAGAGGGATTTCCTCTCTCTCAGACACAATCAGAGTCATAGAAGAGAAGATCAAAGCTAAAGACATCACATTTCTGAAAGTAAGAGCATCTCTCTCTCTCTCTCTCTCTCTCTCTCTCTCTCCCCATAACTCCCCCTCCAATAAATTGCACACTATTAGTAAATAATTGATGATTAACATGTTTGATCTCCCCTCACAGAGCTTTGAGGCCACAAAGAAAAGGTAAGTAACCTGTCTCTTAACTCTCTTCTTTTTCTGTGATACACAACCCACAGCAGTACTGACTCCTGAATGTTATTGCAGAGCCCAGTGCACACTGCAGGATCCAGAGATGCTTTCAGGAGCACTGATTAATGTGGCAAAGCACCTGGGCAACCTAAAGTTCAGAGTGTGGGAGAGGATGCAGGACATTGTTCAATACAGTGAGTTTATGTAAAAAATAATTAATTACACACAAAAAATCCAAAGATTTGGTGAGCCATTCAGTGATGCATTTTGCACATGTATTTATGATCACTTTCTTACAGTTTTCATCAGGTACTGGTCTGAGTGTAATATTTAAAAGAAAAAAAAAACTCTTAAGAAAGACTACAGTTAATATGAGGCAGATAAAACGGTGAAATATTAGAGAGGAAGAGAGAGAGAGAGAGAGAGAGAGAGAGAGACTGCAATGTGACAGTGATTTCTCCCTGTCACATTTGTTCTGCTTTTCCTTATGTACTGTAAAATGTTTTTGAGATTCTGGGTTCTAGTGAATAAAACACAGGAATTTATGTGGCAGTGTGAATCACAACACACAGATCAAAACACAGGACAAATATAAAGACACCAGAAATTACTGCAAGTGTTTAAAACCCAAACACCACAGAGCTAATTTTTAAAATACAATCATATACAGTATGTGCAATACATATCAATATAGACACAAATCTGATATATGACTGAACAGGGTGGATTTAAACCCAGAGTGTAACATGGTGGATTAAGAGGAGAATCTCATAGTGTTAGACCAGATTAAACCAACTCTCAATACACAACTAAGACAACACACACAACTAATACAATACACCCACACCACTAATACAACCCACACACCAAAAACAACACACTAGCACAACTAAAACAACACACAGTAGTAATACAGCACACGGAACCAATACAGCACACACACACAAAGACACTCAAATGACTAATACAGAAATAGTAACAGTTCTCTTATAATAATAAGAGGAATAATACAACACACATAACTAATAAAACACACACACACACAACTTATCTGAGTGTAGTACTCTTTAACAGATTTTCTGAATACTGTGAGATTCAGCAATCAGTGAGGATAAATTGATACCAATATAAACATGTAAATATACTGTATATTCAATCTCTCCCTCTGTCTCTGTTCTTTCTCTTCAGCTCCTGTGATTCTGGACCCCAACACTGCAGCACCATGGCTCATCCTGTCTGAGGATCTGACCAGTGTGACAGACAGTGATGAGAAACAGCAGATTCCTTGTAATCCACAGAGATTTGATGAATATGCATGTGTGCTGGGCTCTGAGGGCATTAACTCAGGGACACACTGCTGGGATGTTGATGTTGGGGACAGCACAAACTGGGAATTGGGTGTGACCACAGAGTCAAACCGGAGGAAGGGATACACATTCTTTAACACTGGTGTCTGGTGTGTTCAGTTACGTGATGGTAATTACAGGTCATGGGCCCCAGGAGAGTCATCTACTCCACTGACAGTGAATAATAAACTCCAGAGGATCAGAGTGGAACTGGACTGGGACAGAGGAAAACTCTCATTCTCTGATCCTCTAAATAACACAAACCTTCACACCTTCACACACACTTTTACTGAGAGAATGTTTCCATTCCTCTATAATCACTGTAAACTGTCTCCTCTGATGATCCTACCAGTGAAGTGTTGTTTGACAGAGAAGCAGGACACGTAGATCTGATGCTGTCTCTGTTTAAAGTGAAATGTTTCCACTAGAGCCCGACCGATAAATCACCGTGCAGATATTATCGGCAGATGTGAGCTAATTGCAGGAAAATCGGTATCGGCATTTATAACAGCCGACAAATGACAGTTAAAGAGATTGAAGATAGTATCTTCTTTTGTACAATATGTACCTAGATTAATGACGTGCTACAACTCAAAGTTGGTGTTATTTGGTGTTCTGGAGGCAAATATGTTGACTGTCTTGCAGGAAGGCATACTTCACACACTCTGAGACTGCACTGACAAACTCAGTCTGCATGTGTTATGGACCAGTGACAATCAAGCATACTTCAGTATCCAATAGGGATATTTGTTACCGTCTCATATTTATAATTTTGCTGTTGAACAAGTCTTGCTGATATATTCTATGCAAATATTATGGATGGATCCTTCAAGCATGTTATAATATGATGAATCCTTCAGCAAATTCCCTGAACTTCCTTGGTTGATCCTTCACCCATGTTATGCTGTGTTATATAATACCAGTGAGTTCAACTGGGTCTTTAACACAGAGTTTATTCTGAGTGTATCCACCAAAAACTACCTCTCGCCTCGCCCCCTGACTCCGCCTCCAATGGCGTCATGTCACTTTTAACACATACTGTAACATATCATTACATGACATCTCCCCTTTCTAGAATCAATGGGCAGACTGCCGTTGATTCGTCAGACCTTGGAGGATTATTCCGCCACTTTTGCTAGAAGGTCTGTCCCTGTCTAAACACCAACAAGCACTTATTTTAAACCAAACTTTTCACAGTGTAAACATAACACGTAACTCTTACCATATGTAAACTCTGCTGTTAACACGTTCTACCATTTTCAATTCTTAACGCCGGGCGCCGGCCACCCTTCCTTACACAGCTGCATCAGGCGTGGGCGCACACACTGTCCCTCTTCAGCTACTCTCTCAGCTCATCCAGGAAATCGTTTTCCTCTGGTGCTGCGCTGCTCTTTATAAGAGCCCGTGACAGTGTGTCAAGCTGTCCACAGACACTTCCCTGGGACACGAGTGATAAAGTAGGAGTAGCACATCAGCCACGCGTGGAACTGCCGAATCCGTGGGGGGGGGGATCCAATGCTTGATACCCCAAGAGACTCAGCAGCAGCTTGTGCTTACCAGTGAAGAAGTTGCAGAAACCTCTCACAGGCCCAGGTCAGTCCCAATGTCTTTCTTTTCCACCTGCATGTATCTCTGCTCTGTCTGTGAGAGAGACTGTGACACGTAGGCTGCTGGTCTCTGCTGATCCTCCCACTTCTGGAGAAGAACCCCTCCCAGGCTATAGGAAGAGGCATCCGCTGAGACTTTGACCTCTCTGTTTGGGTCACGCGTAGCTAACACAGATGGGCTTGTCAGCGTGTCCTTTGGACTCTGGAAATCTCTGGCGTGCTCGATGCCTCACACCCAACAGCTCTTCTTTGAGAGGAGGTCTCGCCGAGGTTTGTCTTTCTCAGCTAACTGCGGGATGAACGTATCCAGCTGGTTGACAAAGCTTCTCGGCCCACCCACATTGGTTGGCTCACCCATCTTCATTATAGCCTCTGTCTTGTAGACATTTAGCGCGATGCCTGCCTTCTGGATCCTCTCCAGCACAGCGTGCAGTCAGGTGTCATGCTCCTCCTGCTAACCCTAACCCTAACCCTAACCCAACCCCACACCAGCACATCATCCATCGCAAGTCCTCATTACAGACAGTCATGTAGTATTAGATGCATTCAGGAGCAGCATTTACTCTAGGTCATCGTATCAGTTCACTGCATTATTTATCAAAACTTTAATATATTTTGTTGTATTTTTATTCAAAGTGCTATTAATGACAATAAAAACAAGTTTATTTTTAAACCGCATTATGTCATGTTATCTTGGTGAGGACTCTTAAATAACTACACATAACACATGTTTGGGAAAATTTTTGTTTATGTTATGTGTTTGCAAAAAAAGAAAAAAAAAAAAAAAGAAAAAGAATATTTGTTGGTATATCGTTGTCAGATTTTTAGATACTGAAATATTGAAATCACTATCGGTCGTAAAAATCCTGTGCCGGTCGGGCTTTAGTTTCGACAGTTCCAGTCTCACTCCTTCATGTTATTTCCGAAAGTACATCAATCGGACATTTTCTAAAATCTGAACTAAAGCTCATTAGCTTGTTTGCCTCAAGGATATTTCAACAGCACATATCTCCTATAACATTAGAAGACAGTGTCAGTTGAGGATAAGTTTAATAAAGTTGAATAAATTTGAACACGTTATATGGAGTATATTATGGAGGTTTAACGCAGCTGATAGTACAGGAGTCTTACATTTTGGATCTATTTTCAGTATTGTTTTGGAGGGATTTGTTTGTGAATTTTTTAAAAAAAATGTCCCTTGTCAGAGAAAATGTGAGAGTCTAGTTGGACGTACAAAACCAGGATCTTTTATTGAGAGCAGTCATATCATATCAGGAACCCAGTCAGGGCCCAGGAAACACTGACAGACAGGAATACACCAGACAGGACTGAAAGACAGGTTCGCAAGTAAACACAAGGACCAGGGATCAAGGCTCTGAGACAGAGGGACAGACAGGAATACACCAGACAGGACTGACAGACAGGTTTACAGATAAACACAAGGATCGGGGATCAAGGCTCTGAAACAGAGAGAGACAGACAGGTTATTTTCAGACTCAATGTTTCAGAGGAACAGAGCTCAGTCTCAACTTAACCTAGGACTTCACAAAAAGACACTGAAAACACAGGGGTATTTATATACACAGAAAACCAGACTTGATTAACAGAAAGCAGGTGAAAACTATTAATGATTAAATTATTGAGGTGATCAGAATGGCAGAACCAGAGAGGAGAGGAGATGAGATTTTTACAGTACCTTTGTACAGTACAGAACCATTTGTTGTGTTCTGTTCTGTTCTCTGTTCTGCTCGTGTAATTTGTTCTATAGTTCAGTTCTGTTCTCTTCTCTTCTATTCTCCTCTCAATCTGAAACAGTCTCATATGATGAGGATGAGTGTAGCAGCTTACAAACCTTTTCCATGCTGTAAAAGAATGATGTTAGGGAGATATTTTCTCTTGAAATGTTTATTTTTAGACCAATGTATATAGCAGCAAAGGAGGTATGTGTTGTGATACTATTGCTTTTTGTTGTCTGCTTTGCTTTGCT
Source organism: Chanos chanos (assembly GCF_902362185.1). Classification (NCBI taxonomy): domain Eukaryota; kingdom Metazoa; phylum Chordata; class Actinopteri; order Gonorynchiformes; family Chanidae; genus Chanos; species Chanos chanos. The sequence goes on along the minus strand of NC_044503.1, from coordinate 29,902,803 downwards.
TTCTTTGTTTGTTTGTTTTTTGGCAGACTATAGTGTCCATCGCTCTTTCCAAAACAAACAAACAAACAAAAATATGGAAAAGGTATAACTGATCTGTGTCAGTGTTGAGGAATCAGATTGTAATTCAGTTGGAATTTTCATACAGTAGACTAAAATATGAACTGAATTATGTCTTGATAATTAAAGATAGTGTGTGGATGTGTGAGATGTCAAAGAATGAGTCAGTGCTGTAACTGAAGGTGGTGAGTCACAGATCAAGGGTTTAATTTGACTCATATACAATGCACGTGGAGAGCTACAAGAAAGAGTTTGTTTTGTTCTTTAGTTTATTTGGGGGGAGGAATATTGATCAGATTAGAGCACTGGCCTGGTAAACCAGTGGTTCCCAGTTCAGCCTTGACTTGGTTCTTGATATTTCATAATACTTCATAGGCAAACATTGGTTCTCCTGAAACCAAAATCTGTGACTGTGTGTCTGCAATATCCCAGAGCCTTGAAAACCAGATCAAATGCACTGAAGGACCATAATCCACAAACAACTGAACAAACTTTTCCAGATTCAAGTCCCACTATGTGTGTAATATGACTGATTAAGTCAAAGAGAGAAAGAACCTGAAGCTACTGAAACCTAAGAGAAGATTTAGGAGAAAGAGAAGTGTTCAGAGCTTTCTAGATACATTAGTGTCTTCAGCCAGTGGTGGAGTAGTACAGTGTTCTCCTATTGGGTTTCTTCTCCACATTCTATGAGTACAGTTCATATGTGTGATCTGTGAATGGATAAAGTGGGTCAGATTTACCAGTTATGTCGCTGACCCTCCCCACAGTGAATAAGAAACTCCAGAGAGAGCAACTGGACTGGGACAGAAGAGAAGTCTAATCCTCTGACCTGCTTAAAACAAATAAGACACATACACTCACACACACCCACAAACACACACACGCTGCTTCCATTCTTCTGTGATGAAACTCTAGCTCTAATGTATTTAGGTGGACTCTGTTTTATGTAAAATGATAGCAGTCATTTTTGGTGAGACAATACAAAACATAATAGAGAATTATTTTCATAGCATATGTCTAAAGTGTTTGTTATATCATATAGTACATATATCGTATAGCGCACACATTTATAGAGCTGAAAGATATTTTGCCTGAATCTAATACCACTTCAATGTACATCAGACATTTTAACTGATCTGTTCCTTTGCTCTTTTTTCTCTCTTGTTCTATTAAAATGACCATTTCTATTTTATCAAAAGAGCTTCCTTCCCTTACCTTCACCTTTGAACACCACAAGGAAAGTGAAACAGCCAGTCAGATTCAGTCTCTAACTAAACTCCACCCTCATCCACATTCGGGAACAACAGACAGAAGGGACTAGAGTGCAGTCGGTTTAGCTCTTCATAAATCTGACTACAGTTGAGTTTTTACACAACATCAAACACAACAGGTGAGTGACAAATGATGTTTAGTATGTCCAAAATAAGTGAAATCAGTTATTTAATGTTTTAATAGGTCTGTAGAGTGAATGAAGACCAGAATTTTGTGACTCTGTTTGTTTGTACTCTAAACAGAAAGTGAAAGTTAATCTGATTTTGAAAGAGCCATTGAAGGGGAGGAGCTCTCAGAAAATTGCATTTAAAGCTGTAGTATCAGTGGAGGATTTGACCTGTCCTGTGTGCTGTGACATTTTCAGTGATCCTGTTTTCCTGTCATGTAGTCACAGTGTGTGTAAAGTCTGTCTGCAGCAGTTCTGGAATACAAAAGGATCACAGGAGTGTCCTGTCTGTAGGAGAAGATCATCAAAAGATCAGCCTCCTAAAAACCTGGCTCTAAAGAACATGTCTGAGACTTTCTCACCGGAGAGAGGTCAGAGATCTTCATCAGGCTCTGAGGAGTTCTGCATTCTGGACAATGAGGAACTCAAACTGGAGGATAAACAGCCTGTTGTGTGTGAGGATTCAGAAAAACACACAAACCATGAATTGTGTCCAGTAGATGAAGCAGCATTTCATGGAAAGGTAACAAAAATAGCAAAGTACATATTTTGAGAAAAATCAGTAGTTCATTATAATATTGGGTTTAATTAAATTTTAATTTAATTAAATTAAATCTGTCCAGTGGATAAAGCTGCACATGATGATACTTTTTTTGTGTGAAATACATTGAAAAAAAAAAAAAAAAAAAAAAAAGAAAGAAATGATATCCATATTAAACGACATGACAAAACTGGGAAAATAACATCTGCATATACAGAAAATCAATATATAGTTTTAAAATTTGCTTTAAAAGTTGTGGAACAATGAGATCAATACACACAGGGTGTTATGTTGTACTGCTATTTAAAACTGTATTTGGGTTGAAGTTAGATATGGCCTAACTCATATTATATAAAATCAGTAGTATTAACAATTAGAGCTAAGAGTTGACAGAATCAAGTCAGTCTAGTTTAGAAATTATATAAGAGTGAATTGCAAGATACCATGTTTGTGTGTGTGTGTGTGTGTGTGTGATGTCATATGACTGTTTAATTTACAGAAATCTGATCATATCACACATAAACACTCGACAGAATCCAACTGGAAACCAAAGACTTCCTCTGAAAATCTACTTATTTATTTCAGGGGGAACTGAAGACTACATTGAAGTCCTTACAGGAGAAACTGGAGAGCTTTAAAAAAGTCAAACGGACCTGTGATGAAAAAGCAGAACACATTAAGGTGAGATCTTGCAGTTTCATACAAAATGATAATTCACTAAAAAGCAACCTAACCTAATCAGAACACACCACAGTAACAATATTAATAAATTCAAACACTCTAACAATTTTACAATGTTTTAATTTTTCTCATTTCAGACTCAGTTTAAACACACAGAGACACAGATTAGGGAGGAGTTTGAGAAACTTTTCCACTTTCTACAAGATGAAGAGACAGTCAGGATAACTGCACTGAGAGAGGAAGAGGAGAAGAAGAGTCAGATGATGAAGGAGAAGATTGAGGAGATGAGTAGAGAGATCTCCTCTCTCTCAGACACAATCAGAGCCATAGAAGAGGAGATAAAAGCTGAAGACAATCGGCCCATAAAGGTAAGAACCTAAGCAGGACTCACGCTTTCACTATCTCTGTCTTTTATTATTCTCTCTCTCTCTCTCTCTCTCTCTCTCTCTCTCTGTCTGTCTCTCTCTCTGATAAATCATAATCATTCCGTTGATACCTGATTACCTGATAATCAACACTTTTATGTATTTATAATCTCTTTTCACAGAACTTTGAGGCCACAGAGAAAAGGTAAGTAACCTGTCTCTTAACCTGTCTTCTTTTTCTGTGATACAAATCTCACAGCAGCACTGACTCCTGAATGTTATTGCAGAGCCCAGTGCACACTGCAGGATCCAGAGATGCCTTCAGAGGAACTGATCAATGTGGCAAAGCACCTGGACAACCTGAAGTTCAGAGTGTGGGAGAAGATGCAGCAGATTGTTCAATACAGTGAGTTTATGCAAGAGTTATTTAGACAAAAAAAGGAAAAAAAAATTAAAAGATTTCGTATGTCATTCAGTAATGCACTTTGCTCATGTATTCATGATCACTTTCTTACAGTTTTCATCAGATACTGGTCTGAATGCAAGATAAAAGACTTGAAACATTTGAGCTAATAATTGAGAGAGAGAGAGAGAGTGAGAGAGAGAGAGAGAGTGAGAGAGCGAGTGAGAGAGTGAGAGAGAGTGAGAGAGAGAGAGAGAGAGAGAGAGAGAGAGAGAGAGAGTGAGAGTGAGTGAGAGAGAGAGAGAGAGAGAGAGTGAGAGTGAGTGAGAGAGAGAGAGAGAGAGAGAGAAAGAGAGAGAGTGAGAGTGAGAGAGAGTGAGAGAGCGAGAGAGAGTGGAAAGGGAGGATTTCTCCCTGTCACATTTGTTCTGTTTTTCCTATTTTACCGTAAAATATTTTTGAGATTCTACGTTCTAGTGAATAAAACACAGGAATTTATGTGGCAGTGTGAATCACAACACACAGATCAAAACACAGGACAAATATAAAGACACGAGAAATTACTGCAAGTGTTTAAAACCCAAACACCACACAGCTCATCACAGCTCACATAAAATCAAATACAGTAAATGAAATACAAAACGTTTTAGACACCAATGTAACTGAACAGATGTGGATTTAAACCCGGAGTGTAACAGGGTGGAATAAGAGGAGAATCTCTGAGTGCTAGACAAGATTAAACCAACTCTCAACACACAACTAAAACAACACACACAGTGAAAGTAACACACAAAACTAATACAAAAGAAATCACTCAAATAGATAAAACAACACAGAGCAATAATTCAACACATATAACCAACACACACACACAGAACCACTACAACACAAACAACTGAAATAACACACACAAGTTATTTAAGTGTACTATTGTTTAACACATTGTCTGAGTGAGAATCTCAGTAGATAAATACTAACAATATAAACATGTAAACATACTGAATATTCAGTCTCTCCCTCTGAATATTCAATCTCTTCCTTTGATTTTTTTCCCCAGTATAACTAAATGTTTATTTTTCTGAAGGAGATAAGCTAAAATACTGCACCATTGTCTTTGGAATTACTCGAAAAGTCCGTGAGGAATTCAAGAGACAACTCCAGAGGAAAACACAATGTCTGTCTGAGGTCTCTTCACCAGAAGAGTGTGATTTCATTCTGGCTTTCTGTCCAGTTGAGTCTTTGCCTGGAAGAGACATTGAAGCAGCACTGGGGAAAATTACTGGTAAATTTTCACACTCTCCCCACAGTAAATGAGAGCCTTGTATTCTGCTATATTAATATTCTCTGTTATCAGGATTGTTTTAAGAGCCACTGGTATAACTAAGTGGTGGAGATTACAGTACAGTGTTTTCAATTATGAAAGGAATGTTTCTACACTAAAAGGAACAATATTTAGCCTTGGAAAAATTTCCTTTGACTCTAAAACGAGTTTCTTTATTTTTAACAGCTAATAAACCTGTTATTCTAGTGGCGTTACATCACACTTTTAATCCAGAGGAAACTGTACCAGACAGTGGCAGATGTGTGAACCAGAGAAATGTGTTCACTGTTGTTGACTGTCTTTTCCATGAGGACGGTGGCTTACTGACATGTCAAAAGAACAGTGACACTGTCAATCACTGTGTGCAACAGGTTTGGAAAATGAAATAGTACAGACTGAAAACTAAAATAAGCTAAATTATGATTTGAACTGAAATTATTTGAAATGATTTTAGTCAATTCATGGCTCTTTTGATACAACACTTTGAAGGCTGACTGAGAAATGTTCCTTGCAGTTGTGTGAAAAATTCCCCAGTCTTAAGATGGAGGATAAGAAAGAGAAGGATGTGAGAGTTCCTGAGAATTCAGCAGCTACAGAAACGTGAGTAAAAAAAAAAAGTAATAATAATAATGATAATGCAATGCTAGCATTATAGTCTAGAGACTTTTTCACTGGGAAAACAAACTGTCAGTACCTTATCCCTACCTTGTATTCCAAATCAAAAATTAATTTCAAGCTTCACCACTGAAAGACCAGTGGAATCTAACCCTTTCACAAAGATATTTTACACAGACAATTACTGGCAAAAGGGATTTGCTCTCCATGCTAAGGTTAGTGTGTTGCATGTTTAAGATTAAGAAAGCTGTCTGATAGTGTACCAGCTCAGTAGCATCATTACTCTTGTATCTGGATCTACAGCATTTTTCGCTGGCAACACTAAACTGGAAATGTCTGCCAAAGATCAGTTGCCTCTTTTCCCAAAGAATTTCCCAAATTTGGTTTGTTTGTCTCAGAAAAAATTACTAGCAGAACACTATTTGTTGCAATTTGTTCCCTCATTTATTATCTTAACACTTTTTTGTTTGTTTGTTTGTTTTGTTAATTATTTTTAATTGACTCAGTTTTCTACAAAGACAAAGAGCAATGCTTTGGGAATGGAAGAAAGGGGGGATGGGGGCACGAGGGTGGGCACATACAACTAACATACAGCAAGTGATCAGTCTTACACATTACATTTGGCTTAGATTGACATACAAAAATAATTCATTAAATCTTCAATAAAAACTGTAGCAGCTGACCAATTATTGATTGTTCGAGACGTTGCCTCAGGAAATCTGGCTGTAGCACCTAAGACGCAGGAATGCCAGACATATGAGAAGTGAATATTTGGTTTTAAACCTTTAAAAATGGTCTTTTTGGAGGCGGTCAGTGGTGTCATTAACACCTTTTTTGCTGTAAACTGAGCATTGTATCAGTCATCTGCTAAGAGAAGTAAACCTGGACATAAAGGCATATCGGTCATTAAAAATTCAGAAAGACCTTTTATTACAGAATTCCAGAACCTCATGATGAGTGGGCATTCCCAAAATATATGCATATAATCTCCAGAATCACCTGTACTGCTTGGATTACAAGTTTTGTCCTTAGTAAGTAAGGAAGTTCTGCAAGGTGTTATGTAGACTATATGAGGAAAAAAAGGTGTATTAACTGATGAGCCAGCCTTTTTGATGAAATGAAAATATTATTCCAAATACTTCCCCGGTCAAGTTCAACACTAATCTCCCCACACCATTCAGAGCATGGGCATTTTCATATAGACTAAAGACTGTACATGAGTTTTTTTTTTTAACTCTCCTGGCATCAATTTTATGCAAAAAGCAACTGACATTGTCTGAGGCAAAATGGCCCCTGATGAAGCCAGTCTGGTCCTCATGTGTCAAGTCTGATAGATATATGTCCAGTCTGTCAGAAAGAGCTTTTGCATTTATCTCAAAGTCAGAATTTAACAATGATAAAGGTCTGTAGCTCCCACAATCCAACAGATCTTTCCCAGTCTTTAACAGTAATGAAATCAGTGCTGCTCTTTGATCTCCATGAAAGTAACCAACACCAAGTGAGCATTGAACAGAATTAAGCAACAAAGATCCAACCAAGTCCCAGATCTCTAGAAGTAGCTCTGGGGGTAGCCCATCTGTTAGATATCGGGTGATTATCTAAGTTAATACAAAAGGGGTCAGAGACCTAAACTTCAGGTGACTTCTCCATTTACTGAAAACTCAACTCAATCAGTTACACAGGAAAAATAGCGCAACGAGGCGCCCTCGTGTGGTAGCCCAACAGGGTGGAACTTAAGATTAAGGTGACACAACATATCACATCTCCTCCCTCCTTATTCAACAGAGCCCCCCTTTTTTAATTGCATCCCAAGACAACTAATTTTGATAATCCCACTTCAAGAACAAGAATACATATCCAGTCAAAGTATGGGCCATAGGTTCAAATGGTCTGGTCCCCACCACTCGTGAGGGGAATAACGACGGGTATTGCAATTCATGGGGGATTGTGTAGCCACTGGCCCTGTAGCAACGGGGGGTCGGTGGCCCCATGTCCAGACTCCCGTCGTCCTGGAAGGCGGCCGGGATTGTTTTCGGGTAGAGCATGACCTCTGAGACGTACCCTGGGTTCAGGATGTCTTCCCCTGGAGACTCTTTCTGACTGGTGAATGTTGTTAACTCAGTGGCTGAATCTTTACTTGTAAGCAGCTGGTCTGTGTGGTGCCGCCACATGTCTTCCTCCCCTGTGTGACTTAGTCTGATACAACACCCACAGCAGCACTGACTCCTGACTGTTATTCCAGAACCCAGCGCACACCACAGGATCTAGAGATAACTTCAGGAGCACAGATCAATGTGACCAAAGGACCTGGGCAACCTGAAGTTCAGAGTCTGGGAGAAGATGCAGGACAATGTTCAATACAGTGAGTTTATGTGAGAGATAATTAGACAAAAAAAATCAGAGGATTTGATTTTGATGAGTCATTCAGTAATACATTTTCCTCATGTATTTATTATTACTTTCTTACAGTTTTCATCAGATTCTGATGTGAATATAGGATAAGAAAGATTCCTAAGAAACACTGGAGTTAATATGAGTCAGAGAAAATTGTGCAATATCGGAGGGAGGGAGAGAGAGGGAGAGAGAGTTGAAGAAGAGTGTCATGTGACTGGGAGAAACCACTGTGTTTCTTGTGTTTTTCCTTTTTTTAATGTTTCTTTTTAAGATTGTCAGGAATAAAAGACAGGAATTTATGTGGCAGTGTGAAACACAACACAGAGAACAAAACACAAGACAAATGTAAGAAAACAAACTTACTACAGGTGTTTAAAAACAGCACACAGCTAACTTAAGATAAATTAAGATACAGTAACTGATATACATATCATTATATACACAAATGTCACTTGTGACGGAACACAGTGCATGCCGTCCGTTCTGCTCAGAACATTGCTTTATCCAAGGAATTCAAAGCACATACTGCATTATTGTCACTCCTTTATCTATTAGCATGCAGTATCGGCACTGATTAGTTGTTTGGTATGTGATCACTTTAAAAAGGCTATTGCAATGCAGTATAAAACACACACACACACACACACACACACACACACACACACACACAATGAAGGACTTCCTTAGAAGTTAATAACTGTATTTTGTAACATTCACTCATCTTTTTAATATATTCAGCGGACACCAATCTAATCAAGTTAAGCTCCCTTAGCAACAAAGAATCAAGATTCAAGATTCACTTTATTGTCCCACATTGTAGGACATTTGGTTTGGTCTTCCCTCCATGCCGCATCCATAGAGAAAAACATTCCACAAACATAAAAGACAGGGTAAGACAGCTACAGGGACCAAGAAACACATCTAAGAACATAATAATGAAATCAGTGCTGCCCTTTGATATCAATGAAAGTAACCAACACCAAGTGAATACTGAATAGAATTAAGCAAACAAAGGTGAAACCAAGTCCCAGATTTCTAGAAGTAGCTCTGGTGGCATCCCATCTATTAGAACACAGTGGATTTAATCCAGGAGTATGACAGAGTGGAACAAGAGGAGAATGTTAGAGTCTTAGAGCTGATTAAACCAACTCTGGAAACAACTAATATAGCACACACAAGTAATACAACACAAACACACACACGCACACACACACACACACACACACAACTAATACAATAAATATAATGAAGAGCCATAATACAACATATATAGTTAATACAACACACTCACACAACCAATACAACACACACAACTGAAATAACACACACACTCAACTAATAAAACACACACAAAACTTTTCTAAGTGTAGTATTCTTTAACACATCGTCCAAAGACTGTGAATCTCAGTGAAGACAAATTAATAACAATATAAACATGTAAACATACTGAATGTTAAATCCCTCCCTCTGTTTTTTTCCCTTTAATATAACTGAATGTTTGTTTTTCTGAAGGGAGTAAGCCCACAGGAGCATAATATAACCAAGTGTTTATTTTCTCTGAAAGAGAGAAGTTAAAATACTGCACCATTGTCTGTGGAAATACTCTAAATGCCCATGAGGAATTCAAGGGAAAACTCCAGAGGGAAACACAACGTCTGTCTGAGGTCCAGTCACTGGAAGAGTGTGATTTCATTCTGGCTTTCTGTCCAGTTGTGTCTCGAGCTGGAACAGACATTGAAGCAGCACTGGGGAAAATTCCTGGTAAATTTTCACACTCTCCCCACACAGATTGAAGGAGTCAGATTTTACATCCAGATGGTACATCTTTATTGAAAACAAATAACCTGTATGGTTAACATGTCCTCATGACACTAGGCTGTATGTAACATGTAAAACTACACAGAGAGTAAAGGAGAGCCTTGTACTCTAATATATTAATATTCTCTGTTATCAGGGTTGTCTTAAGAGCCACTGGTATAACTATGTGGTGAAGATTACTGTGCAATGTGTTCATAAGAATGTGTTCAAATATGAAAAGGAATGCTTCTACACTAAATAAAACAACATTTAGCCTTGGAAAAATTTCCTTTACCCCTAACATGCATTTCTTTATTTTTAACAGATAATAAACCTGTTATTCTAGTGGTGCTCCACCACACTTTTAATCCAGAGGCAGTTGTACCAGACAGTAGAAGATATGTGAACCAGAGAAATGTGTTCACTGTTGTTGACTGTCTTTTCTATGAGGACTCCGGCTTACTGACATGTCAAAAGAACAGTGATGCTTTCCATCACTGTGTGCAACAGGTTTGGAAAATAAAATCAAAATTCTTCATTTGTAGGTGTATTTCACAGACTGAAAACTAAAATAAGCTAAATTATGATCTGAACTGAGTTGAACTGAAATTAGTTGAAATGATTTTAGTCAATTCATGGCTCTTTTGATACAACACTTTGAAGCCTGACGGAGAAATGTTCCTTGCAGTTGTGTGAAAAATTCCCCAGTCTTAAGATGGAGGATAAGAAAGAGAAGAATGTGAGAGTTTCTGAGAACTCGACAACTTCAGAAACGTAAGTAAAAAAAAAAAAAAAATGCAGTGCTAGCGTTACAATCTAGAAACATTTTGATTGGGAGAACAAGCTGTCAGTACCTTACCTCGGCCTTGCACATACAACTGACATACAGCACGTTATCAGTTTTATACATTACACATGGCTTAAATTGACATACAAGAATAATTAGTTTATCAAATCTTTAACAAGAGCTATAGCAGCTGACCCGTTATTGATTGTTTGAGATGTTGCCTTCTGAAATCTGACACTCTAAGATTGAAATATCTGAGAGGTGGGAATGCCAGACAGATGAGAAGTGAATATTTGGCTCAAACCAACCTTTCAAAACGTTCTTTTTGGAGGTGGTCTTTGGCACCATTAATACCTTTTTCTGCTGTAAACTGAGCATTGTATCAGAGTAAACCTGGGCATAAAGGGATAGCGGCCATTAAAAATGATTAAAAACCTCCCAAAACACATGCATATGATCTCCAATGGTGCCTGTACTGAGTTTATTACAATTTTGTCATTGGACAGTTGAATCAAGTAGCTCTGCATGGTGTTATGTAGACCCTTTGTGCTAACGTAAAGTGTTTTAACTGATGATCCAGACTTTTTGATGAAATGAAAATGTTATTCCAAATAGTTTCCCAGTCGAGTTCAACACCGAGTGCTCCAAGCTCCCTACACCAGACTGAAAGAGAACCTATGACAGGATCTTTAAGCATAGTAAATAAATTGTACAAATATGAAACCAACAAATAGGACCCCTGTGAAAGTGGAAAATCCATAAATATCTCTAAAGTACAAATATGGGGGGTGTACCACATTAAAATTCTCTAGTCTATGCGCATTGTTTGCAATTTTATGCAGTAGGCCACAAGACTCCCAAAAAAATCCTAAATAATTATTGATGGCAAACTCACAAATAATCAAATTCGCAGAAGTTAAACCCGTGAATGTGGAGGCCGATTGTACCCTTATTATTTATTGGAGAGATCAAAGAGCTCTGTCTGACTGCTTGAGCTAAGGGCTCCAGTGATAAAGCAAACAAAACTGGAGAAAGGGGGCAACCTTGTCTTGTACCCAAACTGTGTGACCTGTGGAGACACATGCTGTAGGGTTAGTGTAAAGAGTTTGAATCATATAGATAAATGAGGCTCCAAAGTCAAATCTTCTGAGCACATCCCACAGGTAGCACCATTCCAGTCTATCAAAGGCCTTCATAGCATCTAGACTAAGAACTGCACATGAGGTTTTATTATCTCTGCTGGGATCAGTTATATACAAAAGGCACCTGACATTGTCTGAGGCCCATCAGCCCATAATGAAGCGTCTGGTCCTCATACGTCATGTCTGAAAGACATGTGCAGTCTGTCAGACAGAGCTTTTGCATTTATCTTAATGTCAGAATTTAACAATGATAAAGGTCTGTAGCTCCCACAATCCAACGGATCTTTCCCAGTCTTCAACAGTAATGAAATCAGTGCTGCCCTTTGATCTCCATGAAAGTACCCAACACCAAGTGAGTACTGAATAGAATTAGCCAATAAAGGTCCAACCAGGTCCCAAATACAAAAGGGGCCAGTGACTTAAACCATAGATGAGTTCTCCATTTACTGAAAAGTCTACTCATTCAGTTACACAGTGAAAACAGCACAGAAATGTGCCCCCATTTGGTAGCACAGCAGGGCTAAGTTTAAAATTAATGTGACACAATACATAACATTTCCTCCTGATTTAACAGAGCCCCCTTTTTTCTAATTGCAACCCCAGACAACTAATCTTGATAATCCCACTTCAAGGCTGTAGCTTCAAACGATCTGGTGCACGCTGCTCACTAGTGGAATAATGACGGGTATTGCAGTTCATGGGGGATTGTGGAGCCACTGGCCCTGTAGCAAGGGGGGCTCAATGGCCTCATGTCCAGACTCCTGTTGTCCTGGAGGACTGCAGGTACTGTTTCCAAGTAGAGCATGACCTCTGACATGTCCCCTGGGTTCAGGATGTCTTCCCCTGGAGACTGTCTGACTGGTGAATGTTGTTAACTCAGTGGCTGAATCTTTACTTGCAAGCAGCTGGTCGGTGTGGTGCTGCCACATAACTTCCTCCCCTGTGTGACTTAGTATGATACAAAACCTACAGCAGCACTGACTCCTAACTGTTATTCCAGAACCCAGGGCACACAGCAGGACCCAGCGATGGTTTCAGGAGCACTGATCAATGTGGCAACACAGCTGCGCAACCTGAAGTTCAGAGTCTGCGAGAAGATGCGGGACATTGTTCAATACAGTGAGTTTATGCAAGGGATAATTAGACAAAAATGAAAAAAAAAATCAGAAGATTTGATGAGTCATTCAGTAATGCGTTTTGCTCATGTATTTATTATTATTTACATGAGGTACTAGTTTGAATATAGGACGAATAATAGAAAGATTGGAGTTCAGGCAGATAAAACTGTGAAATACTGGAGAGAGAAGGGAGGGGGGACTGACTGAAAGGAGACTGTCACTTAACTGGGAGAAACCATTGCCACATTTCTTGTCTTTTTCCTTTTTTAAAAAAAAAAATGTTTCATTTTGAGATTCTCGTGAATAAAAGACAGAAATGTATGTGGCAGCATGAAAGACAAAGATCAAAACACAGGACAAATGTGAGGAAACCAGACATTACTGCAATTGTTTAAAACACAAACACCACCTGGCTCATCTTAAAATAAAATCATACACAGTAACTGAAATACATATCATTATAGACACAAATGTGATTTGTTACTGAACAGAGTGGATTTAATCCAAAAGTGTAACAGGGTGGAATAAGAGAACCTGAGAGTGCCAGAAAAGATTAAACTAACTGTCAACACACAACTAATACAGCACACAGAAATTAATACAACAGACAAAGTTGAGCAACACACAAACCCAGCACAACAAATACACGAATAATACAACATACATTTTCACCACAACTCACGCAACTAATACAATACATCAAGCAACGAATACAACACATGTAACTAATACAGCACACACACACATCACAAACACAACACACACAACCACTGCAACACACACAACTAGCAAAACACACACACAATTTATCTAAGTGTAGTACTCTTTAACACATTGTCTGAGTTAGAATTTCAGTAATCAGTGAACATAAATTAATAACAATAGAAACATGCAAGTGTACTGAATATTCAATCTCTCCCTCTGTTGTTTTTTCCAATTTTTTTTCTGTAATGTATGTGAATGTTTGTTTTTCTGAAGGGAGTAAGTTCACAGAAGCATAATGTAACTGAATGTTTATTTTTCAGGAGAAGAGAAGTTAAAATACTTCACCATTGTCTGTGGAAATACTCTAAATGCCCACGAGAAATTCAAAAGACAACTCGAGATAGAAATACAATTTCTATCTGAGGTCAAATCACTGAAAGAGTGTGATTTCATTCTGGCTTTCTGTCCAGTTGTGTCGCGCGCTGGAACAGACATTGAAGCAGCACTGGTGAAAATTCCTGGTAAATTTTTACTCTCTCCCCACAGAGATTGAAGGAGTGAGATTTTACATCCAGATGGTACATCCTTATTGAAAACAAATAACCTGTGTGGTTAACATGTCCTGCAATGTGTTCATACCAGTGTGTTCAAATATGAAAAGGAATGCTTTTACACTAAATGTAACAACATTTAGACTTGGAAAAATTTCCTTTGACTCTAAAACGAGTTTCTTTTCTTTCAACAGATAATAAACCTGTTATTCTAGTGGTGTTCCATCACACTATTAATCCAGAGGCAGTTGTACCAGACAGTAGAAGATGTGTGAACCAGAGAAATGTATTCACTGTTGTTGACTGTCTTTTCCACGAGGACAACAATTTACTGACATGTCAAAAGAACAGTGACGCTCTCCATCACTGTGTGCAACAGGTTTGGAAAACAAATCAAAATCCTTCATTTGTAGGTGTACGTCACAGACTGAAAACTAAAATAAGCTAAATTATGATCTGAACTGAGTTGAGCTGAAATTATTTGAAATGATTTTAGTAAATTCATGGCTCTTTTGATACAACACTTTGAAGCCTGACTGAGAAATGTTCCTTGCAGTTGTGTGAAAAACTCCCCAGTCTTAAGATGGAGGATAAGAAAGAGAAGAACGTGAGAGTTTCTGAAAACTCGACAGCTTCAGAAACGTAAGTATAAAAAAAAAATGCAGTGCTAGCATTACAGTCTAGAAACTTTTTGACTGAGAAAACAAGCTGTCATTTTCTTACCACTACCTTGTATTCTTAATTACAAATTAATTTCAAACTTCAGAAATCAAAGACTATGGAATCTAATCCTTTTACAAAGATGTGACCCAGACAATTACTGGCTAGTGTGTTTTATATTTAAGTGTGTTATATATTTAATATAAGGAAAAATATTACATTTCACAAAAATCCAAAAGCCCAGAAGGTCTTGGAATGCAAAAAACACACAAAATCCAAAGGGCTCAAAAGATCTCAAAATACAAAAACACTCACAAAAAAATGAAAATAGAGGATGAGCAGATGAATTGAAAAAAAAAAAAAACAAAAAAAAAACAGAGGGCAGACGACAGTACCTTTTGGAGAAAAACTCCCAAACTCCCAAGGAAAAAACAAAGTTCAAGATCACACAGTGTCCAAGAAATGCAAACTTGAGAGAACACAGCAGAGGACTTAGCTAGAATAACATGTAGAGAACATCAAAGATCTAGCAAAGAACAAGACAGGACACAGGGTTTAGATACACACAGACAGTGATCCAGTAAAGGCACATGACACTGGGAATGAAACACAACTGAGGTAGTTAAC
This sequence comes from Chanos chanos, assembly GCF_902362185.1. Lineage (NCBI taxonomy): Eukaryota > Metazoa > Chordata > Actinopteri > Gonorynchiformes > Chanidae > Chanos > Chanos chanos. The sequence continues at coordinate 29,887,601 of NC_044503.1, read as the reverse complement.
AAGAGGGTGGGTTAATCAAAACACACACACACACACACACACACGCGCACAAAAAACAACACAAAAAGAACGGCCACCAGAACCCAACAAAGTCCAAAACCATGACAAGTGGGTATCCCAAGGAGCACCATACGCCCTAGGTGACAAATGTAACCTAAGGTATAAGAAATAGGATGTACCAGTGAGAGAGAAGGAGTTGCAAAGGTACTAGAGAGAATGTAAAGCATCCGAGTTGAAGATACCATTCAGAGTATGGTATCTTCAAAGGATGTGTCTCCTGGGGTCAGGTTGTCTTCTGCTGGAGACTCTGTCTGACTGGTGAATGTTGTTAACTCAGTGGCTGAATCTTTACTTGCAAGCAGCTGGTGGGTGTGGTGCTGCCACATAACTTCCTCCCCTGTGTGACTTAGTATGATACAAAACCCACAGCAGTGCTGACTCCTGGCTGTTATTCCAGAACCCAGGGCACACAGCAGTTTCCAGAGATGGTTCCAGGAGCAGCAGACAGTGTTGGAAAGCACCCGGGCAACGTGAAATCCTCAGAGAAGATGCAGGACATTGTTCAATACAGTGAGTTTACACAGCAGATAATTAGACAAAAAAGAAAAAATCTGTATATTTAATGAGTCATTCATTAATGCGTTTTGCTCATGTATTTATTATTACTTTCTTACAATTTTCATGAGGTACTAGTCTGAATATAGGATAAATACTCAGAAAGATTGGAGTTCAGGCAGATAAAACTGTGAAATACTGGACAGAGAGGGGAGAGCAGACTGACTGAAAGGAGACTGTCACTTAACTGGGAGAAACCATTGCCACATTTCTTGTGTTTTTCCTTTTTTTAAAAAAAAAAAAAAAAAAAAAAAGTTTCATTTTGAGATTCTCGTGAATAAAAGACAGGAATTTATGTGGCAGCATGAAAGACAAAGATCAAAACACAGGGCAAATGTGAGGCAACCAGACATTACTGCAAGGGTTTAAAACACAAACACCACCTGGCTCATCTTAAAATAAATACATATACAGTAACTGAAATACATATCATTATAGACACAAATGTGACTTGTTACTAAACAGAGTGGATTTAATCCAGGAGTGTAACCAGATGGAACAATGGAACAAGAAGAGAATCTCAGTGTGCTAGACAAGATTAAAGCAACTCTTAATACACAAATAATACAACACAAATAAACTAACAAAACACACACAGTTAAAACAACACACACACATGCACACACCTAATACAATAAATACACAACTAATATGACAGACCCACAACTAATACAACACGTACACGACAAATACAACACACAGTCTCTACACCACTCACGCAACTAATACAAAACACAACAAATACAACACACATGACTAAAAAATAAAACACTCAAATAACTAATACAACGCAGAGTTATAATACGACACATAAAACTAATACCACACACAACTTATCAATGTGTAGTACTCTTTCACACATTGTCTGAGTGAGAATTTCAGTAATCAGCTAAGATAAATTAATAACAATACAAACATGTAAACATGCTGAATACTTAATCTCTCCCTCTGATTTTTTATTCCCGGTATAACTGATTGATTATTTTTCTGAAGCAAGTAAGTCCACAGGAGCATAATATAACTGAATGTTTATTTTTCAGAAGGGGATAAGCTAAAATACTGCACCATTGTCTGTGGAGAAACTCTAAATGCCCACGAGAAATTCAAAAGACTTCTCCAGGAGAACGTACAGTGTTTGTCTGAAGTCTCTTCACCAGAAGAGTGTGATTTCATTCTGGCTTTCTGTTCAGTTGAGTCTCAGCCTGGAACAGCCATTGAAGCAGCACTAGAGAAAATTCCTGGTAAATTTTCACACTCTCCCCACACAGATTGAAGGAGTCAGATTTTACATCCAGATGGTACATCCTTATTGAAAACAACAAGTATGGTTAACATGTCCTCATCAGACTCAGCTGTATGTGACATGTAAAACTAGAAAGAGGGTAAATGAGAGAGTAAAGGAGAGCTATGTACTCTGATATATTAATATTCTCTGTTATCAGGGTTGTCTTAAGAGCCACTGGTATAACTATGTGGTGGAGATTACAGTGCAATGTGTTCATAAGAATGTGTTCAAATATGAAAAGGAATGCTTTTACACTAAATGAAACAACATTTAGCCTTGGAAAGTTTTCCTTTAACTCTAGCACGTGTTTCTTTATTTTTACCAGATAATAAACCTGTTATTCTAGTGGTGTTCCATCACACTAATAATCCAGAGGGAATTGTACCAGACAGTAGCAGATGTGTGAACCAGACAAATGTATTCACTGTTGACTGTCTTTTCCACGAGGACAACAATTTACTGACATGTCAAAAGAACAGTGACGCTCTCCATCACTGTGTGCAACAGGTTTGGAAAACAAATCAAAATCCTTCATTTGTAGGTGTACGTCACAGACTGAAAACTAAAATAAGCTAAATTATGATCTGAACTGAGTTGAGCTGAAATTATTTGAAATGATTTTAGTAAATTCATGGCTCTTTTGATACAACACTTTGAAGCCTGACTGAGAAATGTTCCTTGCAGTTGTGTGAAAAACTCCCCAGTCTTAAGATGGAGGATAAGAAAGAGAAGAACGTGAGAGTTTCTGAAAACTCGACAGCTTCAGAAACGTAAGTATAAAAAAAAAATGCAGTGCTAGCATTACAGTCTAGAAACTTTTTGACTGAGAAAACAAGCTGTCATTTTCTTACCACTACCTTGTATTCTTAATTACAAATTAATTTCAAACTTCAGAAATCAAAGACTATGGAATCTAATCCTTTTACAAAGATGTGACCCAGACAATTACTGGCTAGTGTGTTTTATATTTAAGTGTGTTATATATTTAATATAAGGAAAAATATTACATTTCACAAAAATCCAAAAGCCCAGAAGGTCTTGGAATGCAAAAAACACACAAAATCCAAAGGGCTCAAAAGATCTCAAAATACAAAAACACTCACAAAAAAATGAAAATAGAGGATGAGCAGATGAATTGAAAAAAAAAAAAACAAAAAAAAAACAGAGGGCAGACGACAGTACCTTTTGGAGAAAAACTCCCAAACTCCCAAGGAAAAAACAAAGTTCAAGATCACACAGTGTCCAAGAAATGCAAACTTGAGAGAACACAGCAGAGGACTTAGCTAGAATAACATGTAGAGAACATCAAAGATCTAGCAAAGAACAAGACAGGACACAGGGTTTAGATACACACAGACAGTGATCCAGTAAAGGCACATGACACTGGGAATGAAACACAACTGAGGTAGTTAACAAGAGGGTGGGTTAATCAAAACACACACACACACACACACACACGCGCACAAAAAACAACACAAAAAGAACGGCCACCAGAACCCAACAAAGTCCAAAACCATGACAAGTGGGTATCCCAAGGAGCACCATACGCCCTAGGTGACAAATGTAACCTAAGGTATAAGAAATAGGATGTACCAGTGAGAGAGAAGGAGTTGCAAAGGTACTAGAGAGAATGTAAAGCATCCGAGTTGAAGATACCATTCAGAGTATGGTATCTTCAAAGGATGTGTCTCCTGGGGTCAGGTTGTCTTCTGCTGGAGACTCTGTCTGACTGGTGAATGTTGTTAACTCAGTGGCTGAATCTTTACTTGCAAGCAGCTGGTGGGTGTGGTGCTGCCACATAACTTCCTCCCCTGTGTGACTTAGTATGATACAAAACCCACAGCAGTGCTGACTCCTGGCTGTTATTCCAGAACCCAGGGCACACAGCAGTTTCCAGAGATGGTTCCAGGAGCAGCAGACAGTGTTGGAAAGCACCCGGGCAACGTGAAATCCTCAGAGAAGATGCAGGACATTGTTCAATACAGTGAGTTTACACAGCAGATAATTAGACAAAAAAGAAAAAATCTGTATATTTAATGAGTCATTCATTAATGCGTTTTGCTCATGTATTTATTATTATTTTCTTACAATTTTCATGAGGTACTAGTCTGAATATAGGATAAATACTCAGAAAGATTGGAGTTCAGGCAGATAAAACTGTGAAATACTGGACAGAGAGGGGAGAGCAGACTGACTGAAAGGAGACTGTCACTTAACTGGGAGAAACCATTGCCACATTTCTTGTGTTTTTCCTTTTTTTAAAAAAAAAAAAAAAAAAAAAGTTTCATTTTGAGATTCTCGTGAATAAAAGACAGGAATTTATGTGGCAGCATGAAAGACAAAGATCAAAACACAGGGCAAATGTGAGGCAACCAGACATTACTGCAAGGGTTTAAAACACAAACACCACCTGGCTCATCTTAAAATAAATACATATACAGTAACTGAAATACACATCATTATAGACACAAATGTGACTTGTTACTAAACAGAGTGGATTTAATCCAGGAGTGTAACCAGATGGAACAATGGAACAAGAAGAGAATCTCAGTGTGCTAGACAAGATTAAAGCAACTCTTAATACACAAATAATACAACACAAATAAACTAACAAAACACACACAGTTAAAACAACACACACACATGCACACACCTAATACAATAAATACACAACTAATATGACAGACCCACAACTAATACAACACGTACACGACAAATACAACACACAGTCTCTACACCACTCACGCAACTAATACAAAACACAACAAATACAACACACATGACTAAAAAATAAAACACTCAAATAACTAATACAACGCAGAGTTATAATACGACACATAAAACTAATACCACACACAACTTATCAATGTGTAGTACTCTTTCACACATTGTCTGAGTGAGAATTTCAGTAATCAGCTAAGATAAATTAATAACAATACAAACATGTAAACATGCTGAATACTTAATCTCTCCCTCTGATTTTTTATTCCCGGTATAACTGATTGATTATTTTTCTGAAGCAAGTAAGTCCACAGGAGCATAATATAACTGAATGTTTATTTTTCAGAAGGGGATAAGCTAAAATACTGCACCATTGTCTGTGGAGAAACTCTAAATGCCCACGAGAAATTCAAAAGACTTCTCCAGGAGAACGTACAGTGTTTGTCTGAAGTCTCTTCACCAGAAGAGTGTGATTTCATTCTGGCTTTCTGTTCAGTTGAGTCTCAGCCTGGAACAGCCATTGAAGCAGCACTAGAGAAAATTCCTGGTAAATTTTCACACTCTCCCCACACAGATTGAAGGAGTCAGATTTTACATCCAGATGGTACATCCTTATTGAAAACAACAAGTATGGTTAACATGTCCTCATCAGACTCAGCTGTATGTGACATGTAAAACTAGAAAGAGGGTAAATGAGAGAGTAAAGGAGAGCTATGTACTCTGATATATTAATATTCTCTGTTATCAGGGTTGTCTTAAGAGCCACTGGTATAACTATGTGGTGGAGATTACAGTGCAATGTGTTCATAAGAATGTGTTCAAATATGAAAAGGAATGCTTTTACACTAAATGAAACAACATTTAGCCTTGGAAAGTTTTCCTTTAACTCTAGCACGTGTTTCTTTATTTTTACCAGATAATAAACCTGTTATTCTAGTGGTGTTCCATCACACTAATAATCCAGAGGGAATTGTACCAGACAGTAGCAGATGTGTGAACCAGACAAATGTATTCACTGTTGACTGTCTTTTCCACGAGGACAACAATTTACTGACATGTCAAAAGAACAGTGACGCTCTCCATCACTGTGTGCAACAGGTTTGGAAAACAAATCAAAATCCTTCATTTGTAGGTGTACGTCACAGACTGAAAACTAAAATAAGCTAAATTATGATCTGAACTGAGTTGAGCTGAAATTATTTGAAATGATTTTAGTAAATTCATGGCTCTTTTGATACAACACTTTGAAGCCTGACTGAGAAATGTTCCTTGCAGTTGTGTGAAAAACTCCCCAGTCTTAAGATGGAGGATAAGAAAGAGAAGAACGTGAGAGTTTCTGAAAACTCGACAGCTTCAGAAACGTAAGTATAAAAAAAAAATGCAGTGCTAGCATTACAGTCTAGAAACTTTTTGACTGAGAAAACAAGCTGTCATTTTCTTACCACTACCTTGTATTCTTAATTACAAATTAATTTCAAACTTCAGAAATCAAAGACTATGGAATCTAATCCTTTTACAAAGATGTGACCCAGACAATTACTGGCTAGTGTGTTTTATATTTAAGTGTGTTATATATTTAATATAAGGAAAAATATTACATTTCACAAAAATCCAAAAGCCCAGAAGGTCTTGGAATGCAAAAAACACACAAAATCCAAAGGGCTCAAAAGATCTCAAAATACAAAAACACTCACAAAAAAATGAAAATAGAGGATGAGCAGATGAATTGAAAAAAAAAAAAACAAAAAAAAAACAGAGGGCAGACGACAGTACCTTTTGGAGAAAAACTCCCAAACTCCCAAGGAAAAAACAAAGTTCAAGATCACACAGTGTCCAAGAAATGCAAACTTGAGAGAACACAGCAGAGGACTTAGCTAGAATAACATGTAGAGAACATCAAAGATCTAGCAAAGAACAAGACAGGACACAGGGTTTAGATACACACAGACAGTGATCCAGTAAAGGCACATGACACTGGGAATGAAACACAACTGAGGTAGTTAACAAGAGGGTGGGTTAATCAAAACACACACACACACACACACACACGCGCACAAAAAACAACACAAAAAGAACGGCCACCAGAACCCAACAAAGTCCAAAACCATGACAAGTGGGTATCCCAAGGAGCACCATACGCCCTAGGTGACAAATGTAACCTAAGGTATAAGAAATAGGATGTACCAGTGAGAGAGAAGGAGTTGCAAAGGTACTAGAGAGAATGTAAAGCATCCGAGTTGAAGATACCATTCAGAGTATGGTATCTTCAAAGGATGTGTCTCCTGGGGTCAGGTTGTCTTCTGCTGGAGACTCTGTCTGACTGGTGAATGTTGTTAACTCAGTGGCTGAATCTTTACTTGCAAGCAGCTGGTGGGTGTGGTGCTGCCACATAACTTCCTCCCCTGTGTGACTTAGTATGATACAAAACCCACAGCAGTGCTGACTCCTGGCTGTTATTCCAGAACCCAGGGCACACAGCAGTTTCCAGAGATGGTTCCAGGAGCAGCAGACAGTGTTGGAAAGCACCCGGGCAACGTGAAATCCTCAGAGAAGATGCAGGACATTGTTCAATACAGTGAGTTTACACAGCAGATAATTAGACAAAAAAGAAAAAATCTGTATATTTAATGAGTCATTCATTAATGCGTTTTGCTCATGTATTTATTATTATTTTCTTACAATTTTCATGAGGTACTAGTCTGAATATAGGATAAATACTCAGAAAGATTGGAGTTCAGGCAGATAAAACTGTGAAATACTGGACAGAGAGGGGAGAGCAGACTGACTGAAAGGAGACTGTCACTTAACTGGGAGAAACCATTGCCACATTTCTTGTGTTTTTCCTTTTTTTAAAAAAAAAAAAAAAAAAAAAGTTTCATTTTGAGATTCTCGTGAATAAAAGACAGGAATTTATGTGGCAGCATGAAAGACAAAGATCAAAACACAGGGCAAATGTGAGGCAACCAGACATTACTGCAAGGGTTTAAAACACAAACACCACCTGGCTCATCTTAAAATAAATACATATACAGTAACTGAAATACACATCATTATAGACACAAATGTGACTTGTTACTAAACAGAGTGGATTTAATCCAGGAGTGTAACCAGATGGAACAATGGAACAAGAAGAGAATCTCAGTGTGCTAGACAAGATTAAAGCAACTCTTAATACACAAATAATACAACACAAATAAACTAACAAAACACACACAGTTAAAACAACACACACACATGCACACACCTAATACAATAAATACACAACTAATATGACAGACCCACAACTAATACAACACGTACACGACAAATACAACACACAGTCTCTACACCACTCACGCAACTAATACAAAACACAACAAATACAACACACATGACTAAAAAATAAAACACTCAAATAACTAATACAACGCAGAGTTATAATACGACACATAAAACTAATACCACACACAACTTATCAATGTGTAGTACTCTTTCACACATTGTCTGAGTGAGAATTTCAGTAATCAGCTAAGATAAATTAATAACAATACAAACATGTAAACATGCTGAATACTTAATCTCTCCCTCTGATTTTTTATTCCCGGTATAACTGATTGATTATTTTTCTGAAGCAAGTAAGTCCACAGGAGCATAATATAACTGAATGTTTATTTTTCAGAAGGGGATAAGCTAAAATACTGCACCATTGTCTGTGGAGAAACTCTAAATGCCCACGAGAAATTCAAAAGACTTCTCCAGGAGAACGTACAGTGTTTGTCTGAAGTCTCTTCACCAGAAGAGTGTGATTTCATTCTGGCTTTCTGTTCAGTTGAGTCTCAGCCTGGAACAGCCATTGAAGCAGCACTAGAGAAAATTCCTGGTAAATTTTCACACTCTCCCCACACAGATTGAAGGAGTCAGATTTTACATCCAGATGGTACATCCTTATTGAAAACAACAAGTATGGTTAACATGTCCTCATCAGACTCAGCTGTATGTGACATGTAAAACTAGAAAGAGGGTAAATGAGAGAGTAAAGGAGAGCTATGTACTCTGATATATTAATATTCTCTGTTATCAGGGTTGTCTTAAGAGCCACTGGTATAACTATGTGGTGGAGATTACAGTGCAATGTGTTCATAAGAATGTGTTCAAATATGAAAAGGAATGCTTTTACACTAAATGAAACAACATTTAGCCTTGGAAAGTTTTCCTTTAACTCTAGCACGTGTTTCTTTATTTTTACCAGATAATAAACCTGTTATTCTAGTGGTGTTCCATCACACTAATAATCCAGAGGGAATTGTACCAGACAGTAGCAGATGTGTGAACCAGACAAATGTATTCACTGTTGACTGTCTTTTCCACGAGGACAACAATTTACTGACATGTCAAAAGAACAGTGACGCTCTCCATCACTGTGTGCAACAGGTTTGGAAAACAAATCAAAATCCTTCATTTGTAGGTGTACGTCACAGACTGAAAACTAAAATAAGCTAAATTATGATCTGAACTGAGTTGAGCTGAAATTATTTGAAATGATTTTAGTAAATTCATGGCTCTTTTGACACAACACTTTGAAGCCTGACTGAGAAATGTTCCTTGCAGTTGTGTGAAAAACTCCCCAGTCTTAAGATGGAGGATAAGAAAGAGAAGAACGTGAGAGTTTCTGAAAACTCGACAGCTTCAGAAACGTAAGTATAAAAAAAAAATGCAGTGCTAGCATTACAGTCTAGAAACTTTTTGACTGAGAAAACAAGCTGTCATTTTCTTACCACTACCTTGTATTCTTAATTACAAATTAATTTCAAACTTCAGAAATCAAAGACTATGGAATCTAATCCTTTTACAAAGATGTGACCCAGACAATTACTGGCTAGTGTGTTTTATATTTAAGTGTGTTATATATTTAATATAAGGAAAAATATTACATTTCACAAAAATCCAAAAGCCCAGAAGGTCTTGGAATGCAAAAAACACACAAAATCCAAAGGGCTCAAAAGATCTCAAAATACAAAAACACTCACAAAAAAATGAAAATAGAGGATGAGCAGATGAATTGAAAAAAAAAAAACAAAAAAAAAACAGAGGGCAGACGACAGTACCTTTTGGAGAAAAACTCCCAAACTCCCAAGGAAAAAACAAAGTTCAAGATCACACAGTATCCAAGAAATGCAAACTTGAGAGAACACAGCAGAGGACTTAGCTAGAATAACATGTAGAGAACATCAAAGATCTAGCAAAGAACAAGACAGGACACAGGGTTTAGATACACACAGACAGTGATCCAGTAAAGGCACATGACACTGGGAATGAAACACAACTGAGGTAGTTAACAAGAGGGTGGGTTAATCAAAACACACACACACACACACACACACACACGCGCACAAAAAACAACACAAAAAGAACGGCCACCAGAACCCAACAAAGTCCAAAACCATGACAAGTGGGTATCCCAAGGAGCACCATACGCCCTAGGTGACAAATGTAACCTAAGGTATAAGAAATAGGATGTACCAGTGAGAGAGAAGGAGTTGCAAAGGTACTAGAGAGAATGTAAAGCATCCGAGTTGAAGATACCATTCAGAGTATGGTATCTTCAAAGGATGTGTCTCCTGGGGTCAGGTTGTCTTCTGCTGGAGACTCTGTCTGACTGGTGAATGTTGTTAACTCAGTGGCTGAATCTTTACTTGCAAGCAGCTGGTGGGTGTGGTGCTGCCACATAACTTCCTCCCCTGTGTGACTTAGTATGATACAAAACCCACAGCAGTGCTGACTCCTGGCTGTTATTCCAGAACCCAGGGCACACAGCAGTTTCCAGAGATGGTTCCAGGAGCAGCAGACAGTGTTGGAAAGCACCCGGGCAACGTGAAATCCTCAGAGAAGATGCAGGACATTGTTCAATACAGTGAGTTTACACAGCAGATAATTAGACAAAAAAGAAAAAATCTGTATATTTAATGAGTCATTCATTAATGCGTTTTGCTCATGTATTTATTATTATTTTCTTACAATTTTCATGAGGTACTAGTCTGAATATAGGATAAATACTCAGAAAGATTGGAGTTCAGGCAGATAAAACTGTGAAATACTGGACAGAGAGGGGAGAGCAGACTGACTGAAAGGAGACTGTCACTTAACTGGGAGAAACCATTGCCACATTTCTTGTGTTTTTCCTTTTTTTAAAAAAAAAAAAAAAAAAAAAAAAGTTTCATTTTGAGATTCTCGTGAATAAAAGACAGGAATTTATGTGGCAGCATGAAAGACAAAGATCAAAACACAGGGCAAATGTGAGGCAACCAGACATTACTGCAAGGGTTTAAAACACAAACACCACCTGGCTCATCTTAAAATAAATACATATACAGTAACTGAAATACACATCATTATAGACACAAATGTGACTTGTTACTAAACAGAGTGGATTTAATCCAGGAGTGTAACCAGATGGAACAATGGAACAAGAAGAGAATCTCAGTGTGCTAGACAAGATTAAAGCAACTCTTAATACACAAATAATACAACACAAATAAACTAACAAAACACACACAGTTAAAACAACACACACACATGCACACACCTAATACAATAAATACACAACTAATATGACAGACCCACAACTAATACAACACGTACACGACAAATACAACACACAGTCTCTACACCACTCACGCAACTAATACAAAACACAACAAATACAACACACATGACTAAAAAATAAAACACTCAAATAACTAATACAACGCAGAGTTATAATACGACACATAAAACTAATACCACACACAACTTATCAATGTGTAGTACTCTTTCACACATTGTCTGAGTGAGAATTTCAGTAATCAGCTAAGATAAATTAATAACAATACAAACATGTAAACATGCTGAATACTTAATCTCTCCCTCTGATTTTTTATTCCCGGTATAACTGATTGATTATTTTTCTGAAGCAAGTAAGTCCACAGGAGCATAATATAACTGAATGTTTATTTTTCAGAAGGGGATAAGCTAAAATACTGCACCATTGTCTGTGGAGAAACTCTAAATGCCCACGAGAAATTCAAAAGACTTCTCCAGGAGAACGTACAGTGTTTGTCTGAAGTCTCTTCACCAGAAGAGTGTGATTTCATTCTGGCTTTCTGTTCAGTTGAGTCTCAGCCTGGAACAGCCATTGAAGCAGCACTAGAGAAAATTCCTGGTAAATTTTCACACTCTCCCCACACAGATTGAAGGAGTCAGATTTTACATCCAGATGGTACATCCTTATTGAAAACAACAAGTATGGTTAACATGTCCTCATCAGACTCAGCTGTATGTGACATGTAAAACTAGAAAGAGGGTAAATGAGAGAGTAAAGGAGAGCTATGTACTCTGATATATTAATATTCTCTGTTATCAGGGTTGTCTTAAGAGCCACTGGTATAACTATGTGGTGGAGATTACAGTGCAATGTGTTCATAAGAATGTGTTCAAATATGAAAAGGAATGCTTTTACACTAAATGAAACAACATTTAGCCTTGGAAAGTTTTCCTTTAACTCTAGCACGTGTTTCTTTATTTTTACCAGATAATAAACCTGTTATTCTAGTGGTGTTCCATCACACTAATAATCCAGAGGGAATTGTACCAGACAGTAGCAGATGTGTGAACCAGACAAATGTATTCACTGTTGACTGTCTTTTCCACGAGGACAACAATTTACTGACATGTCAAAAGAACAGTGACGCTCTCCATCACTGTGTGCAACAGGTTTGGAAAACAAATCAAAATCCTTCATTTGTAGGTGTACGTCACAGACTGAAAACTAAAATAAGCTAAATTATGATCTGAACTGAGTTGAGCTGAAATTATTTGAAATGATTTTAGTAAATTCATGGCTCTTTTGATACAACACTTTGAAGCCTGACTGAGAAATGTTCCTTGCAGTTGTGTGAAAAACTCCCCAGTCTTAAGATGGAGGATAAGAAAGAGAAGAACGTGAGAGTTTCTGAAAACTCGACAGCTTCAGAAACGTAAGTATAAAAAAAAAATGCAGTGCTAGCATTACAGTCTAGAAACTTTTTGACTGAGAAAACAAGCTGTCATTTTCTTACCACTACCTTGTATTCTTAATTACAAATTAATTTCAAACTTCAGAAATCAAAGACTATGGAATCTAATCCTTTTACAAAGATGTGACCCAGACAATTACTGGCTAGTGTGTTTTATATTTAAGTGTGTTATATATTTAATATAAGGAAAAATATTACATTTCACAAAAATCCAAAAGCCCAGAAGGTCTTGGAATGCAAAAAACACACAAAATCCAAAGGGCTCAAAAGATCTCAAAATACAAAAACACTCACAAAAAAATGAAAATAGAGGATGAGCAGATGAATTGAAAAAAAAAAAAACAAAAAAAAAACAGAGGGCAGACGACAGTACCTTTTGGAGAAAAACTCCCAAACTCCCAAGGAAAAAACAAAGTTCAAGATCACACAGTGTCCAAGAAATGCAAACTTGAGAGAACACAGCAGAGGACTTAGCTAGAATAACATGTAGAGAACATCAAAGATCTAGCAAAGAACAAGACAGGACACAGGGTTTAGATACACACAGACAGTGATCCAGTAAAGGCACATGACACTGGGAATGAAACACAACTGAGGTAGTTAACAAGAGGGTGGGTTAATCAAAACACACACACACACACACACACACGCGCACAAAAAACAACACAAAAAGAACGGCCACCAGAACCCAACAAAGTCCAAAACCATGACAAGTGGGTATCCCAAGGAGCACCATACGCCCTAGGTGACAAATGTAACCTAAGGTATAAGAAATAGGATGTACCAGTGAGAGAGAAGGAGTTGCAAAGGTACTAGAGAGAATGTAAAGCATCCGAGTTGAAGATACCATTCAGAGTATGGTATCTTCAAAGGATGTGTCTCCTGGGGTCAGGTTGTCTTCTGCTGGAGACTCTGTCTGACTGGTGAATGTTGTTAACTCAGTGGCTGAATCTTTACTTGCAAGCAGCTGGTGGGTGTGGTGCTGCCACATAACTTCCTCCCCTGTGTGACTTAGTATGATACAAAACCCACAGCAGTGCTGACTCCTGGCTGTTATTCCAGAACCCAGGGCACACAGCAGTTTCCAGAGATGGTTCCAGGAGCAGCAGACAGTGTTGGAAAGCACCCGGGCAACGTGAAATCCTCAGAGAAGATGCAGGACATTGTTCAATACAGTGAGTTTACACAGCAGATAATTAGACAAAAAAGAAAAAATCTGTATATTTAATGAGTCATTCATTAATGCGTTTTGCTCATGTATTTATTATTATTTTCTTACAATTTTCATGAGGTACTAGTCTGAATATAGGATAAATACTCAGAAAGATTGGAGTTCAGGCAGATAAAACTGTGAAATACTGGACAGAGAGGGGAGAGCAGACTGACTGAAAGGAGACTGTCACTTAACTGGGAGAAACCATTGCCACATTTCTTGTGTTTTTCCTTTTTTTAAAAAAAAAAAAAAAAAAAAAGTTTCATTTTGAGATTCTCGTGAATAAAAGACAGGAATTTATGTGGCAGCATGAAAGACAAAGATCAAAACACAGGGCAAATGTGAGGCAACCAGACATTACTGCAAGGGTTTAAAACACAAACACCACCTGGCTCATCTTAAAATAAATACATATACAGTAACTGAAATACACATCATTATAGACACAAATGTGACTTGTTACTAAACAGAGTGGATTTAATCCAGGAGTGTAACCAGATGGAACAATGGAACAAGAAGAGAATCTCAGTGTGCTAGACAAGATTAAAGCAACTCTTAATACACAAATAATACAACACAAATAAACTAACAAAACACACACAGTTAAAACAACACACACACATGCACACACCTAATACAATAAATACACAACTAATATGACAGACCCACAACTAATACAACACGTACACGACAAATACAACACACAGTCTCTACACCACTCACGCAACTAATACAAAACACAACAAATACAACACACATGACTAAAAAATAAAACACTCAAATAACTAATACAACGCAGAGTTATAATACGACACATAAAACTAATACCACACACAACTTATCAATGTGTAGTACTCTTTCACACATTGTCTGAGTGAGAATTTCAGTAATCAGCTAAGATAAATTAATAACAATACAAACATGTAAACATGCTGAATACTTAATCTCTCCCTCTGATTTTTTATTCCCGGTATAACTGATTGATTATTTTTCTGAAGCAAGTAAGTCCACAGGAGCATAATATAACTGAATGTTTATTTTTCAGAAGGGGATAAGCTAAAATACTGCACCATTGTCTGTGGAGAAACTCTAAATGCCCACGAGAAATTCAAAAGACTTCTCCAGGAGAACGTACAGTGTTTGTCTGAAGTCTCTTCACCAGAAGAGTGTGATTTCATTCTGGCTTTCTGTTCAGTTGAGTCTCAGCCTGGAACAGCCATTGAAGCAGCACTAGAGAAAATTCCTGGTAAATTTTCACACTCTCCCCACACAGATTGAAGGAGTCAGATTTTACATCCAGATGGTACATCCTTATTGAAAACAACAAGTATGGTTAACATGTCCTCATCAGACTCAGCTGTATGTGACATGTAAAACTAGAAAGAGGGTAAATGAGAGAGTAAAGGAGAGCTATGTACTCTGATATATTAATATTCTCTGTTATCAGGGTTGTCTTAAGAGCCACTGGTATAACTATGTGGTGGAGATTACAGTGCAATGTGTTCATAAGAATGTGTTCAAATATGAAAAGGAATGCTTTTACACTAAATGAAACAACATTTAGCCTTGGAAAGTTTTCCTTTAACTCTAGCACGTGTTTCTTTATTTTTACCAGATAATAAACCTGTTATTCTAGTGGTGTTCCATCACACTAATAATCCAGAGGGAATTGTACCAGACAGTAGCAGATGTGTGAACCAGACAAATGTATTCACTGTTGACTGTCTTTTCCACGAGGACAACAATTTACTGACATGTCAAAAGAACAGTGACGCTCTCCATCACTGTGTGCAACAGGTTTGGAAAACAAATCAAAATCCTTCATTTGTAGGTGTACGTCACAGACTGAAAACTAAAATAAGCTAAATTATGATCTGAACTGAGTTGAGCTGAAATTATTTGAAATGATTTTAGTAAATTCATGGCTCTTTTGATACAACACTTTGAAGCCTGACTGAGAAATGTTCCTTGCAGTTGTGTGAAAAACTCCCCAGTCTTAAGATGGAGGATAAGAAAGAGAAGAACGTGAGAGTTTCTGAAAACTCGACAGCTTCAGAAACGTAAGTATAAAAAAAAAATGCAGTGCTAGCATTACAGTCTAGAAACTTTTTGACTGAGAAAACAAGCTGTCATTTTCTTACCACTACCTTGTATTCTTAATTACAAATTAATTTCAAACTTCAGAAATCAAAGACTATGGAATCTAATCCTTTTACAAAGATGTGACCCAGACAATTACTGGCTAGTGTGTTTTATATTTAAGTGTGTTATATATTTAATATAAGGAAAAATATTACATTTCACAAAAATCCAAAAGCCCAGAAGGTCTTGGAATGCAAAAAACACACAAAATCCAAAGGGCTCAAAAGATCTCAAAATACAAAAACACTCACAAAAAAATGAAAATAGAGGATGAGCAGATGAATTGAAAAAAAAAAAAACAAAAAAAAAACAGAGGGCAGACGACAGTACCTTTTGGAGAAAAACTCCCAAACTCCCAAGGAAAAAACAAAGTTCAAGATCACACAGTATCCAAGAAATGCAAACTTGAGAGAACACAGCAGAGGACTTAGCTAGAATAACATGTAGAGAACATCAAAGATCTAGCAAAGAACAAGACAGGACACAGGGTTTAGATACACACAGACAGTGATCCAGTAAAGGCACATGACACTGGGAATGAAACACAACTGAGGTAGTTAACAAGAGGGTGGGTTAATCAAAACACACACACACACACACACACACACACGCGCACAAAAAACAACACAAAAAGAACGGCCACCAGAACCCAACAAAGTCCAAAACCATGACAAGTGGGTATCCCAAGGAGCACCATACGCCCTAGGTGACAAATGTAACCTAAGGTATAAGAAATAGGATGTACCAGTGAGAGAGAAGGAGTTGCAAAGGTACTAGAGAGAATGTAAAGCATCCGAGTTGAAGATACCATTCAGAGTATGGTATCTTCAAAGGATGTGTCTCCTGGGGTCAGGTTGTCTTCTGCTGGAGACTCTGTCTGACTGGTGAATGTTGTTAACTCAGTGGCTGAATCTTTACTTGCAAGCAGCTGGTGGGTGTGGTGCTGCCACATAACTTCCTCCCCTGTGTGACTTAGTATGATACAAAACCCACAGCAGTGCTGACTCCTGGCTGTTATTCCAGAACCCAGGGCACACAGCAGTTTCCAGAGATGGTTCCAGGAGCAGCAGACAGTGTTGGAAAGCACCCGGGCAACGTGAAATCCTCAGAGAAGATGCAGGACATTGTTCAATACAGTGAGTTTACACAGCAGATAATTAGACAAAAAAGAAAAAATCTGTATATTTAATGAGTCATTCATTAATGCGTTTTGCTCATGTATTTATTATTATTTTCTTACAATTTTCATGAGGTACTAGTCTGAATATAGGATAAATACTCAGAAAGATTGGAGTTCAGGCAGATAAAACTGTGAAATACTGGACAGAGAGGGGAGAGCAGACTGACTGAAAGGAGACTGTCACTTAACTGGGAGAAACCATTGCCACATTTCTTGTGTTTTTCCTTTTTTTAAAAAAAAAAAAAAAAAAAAAAAAGTTTCATTTTGAGATTCTCGTGAATAAAAGACAGGAATTTATGTGGCAGCATGAAAGACAAAGATCAAAACACAGGGCAAATGTGAGGCAACCAGACATTACTGCAAGGGTTTAAAACACAAACACCACCTGGCTCATCTTAAAATAAATACATATACAGTAACTGAAATACATATCATTATAGACACAAATGTGACTTGTTACTAAACAGAGTGGATTTAATCCAGGAGTGTAACCAGATGGAACAATGGAACAAGAAGAGAATCTCAGTGTGCTAGACAAGATTAAAGCAACTCTTAATACACAAATAATACAACACAAATAAACTAACAAAACACACACAGTTAAAACAACACACACACATGCACACACCTAATACAATAAATACACAACTAATATGACAGACCCACAACTAATACAACACGTACACGACAAATACAACACACAGTCTCTACACCACTCACGCAACTAATACAAAACACAACAAATACAACACACATGACTAAAAAATAAAACACTCAAATAACTAATACAACGCAGAGTTATAATACGACACATAAAACTAATACCACACACAACTTATCAATGTGTAGTACTCTTTCACACATTGTCTGAGTGAGAATTTCAGTAATCAGCTAAGATAAATTAATAACAATACAAACATGTAAACATGCTGAATACTTAATCTCTCCCTCTGATTTTTTATTCCCGGTATAACTGATTGATTATTTTTCTGAAGCAAGTAAGTCCACAGGAGCATAATATAACTGAATGTTTATTTTTCAGAAGGGGATAAGCTAAAATACTGCACCATTGTCTGTGGAGAAACTCTAAATGCCCACGAGAAATTCAAAAGACTTCTCCAGGAGAACGTACAGTGTTTGTCTGAAGTCTCTTCACCAGAAGAGTGTGATTTCATTCTGGCTTTCTGTTCAGTTGAGTCTCAGCCTGGAACAGCCATTGAAGCAGCACTAGAGAAAATTCCTGGTAAATTTTCACACTCTCCCCACACAGATTGAAGGAGTCAGATTTTACATCCAGATGGTACATCCTTATTGAAAACAACAAGTATGGTTAACATGTCCTCATCAGACTCAGCTGTATGTGACATGTAAAACTAGAAAGAGGGTAAATGAGAGAGTAAAGGAGAGCTATGTACTCTGATATATTAATATTCTCTGTTATCAGGGTTGTCTTAAGAGCCACTGGTATAACTATGTGGTGGAGATTACAGTGCAATGTGTTCATAAGAATGTGTTCAAATATGAAAAGGAATGCTTTTACACTAAATGAAACAACATTTAGCCTTGGAAAGTTTTCCTTTAACTCTAGCACGTGTTTCTTTATTTTTACCAGATAATAAACCTGTTATTCTAGTGGTGTTCCATCACACTAATAATCCAGAGGGAATTGTACCAGACAGTAGCAGATGTGTGAACCAGACAAATGTATTCACTGTTGACTGTCTTTTCCACGAGGACAACAATTTACTGACATGTCAAAAGAACAGTGACGCTCTCCATCACTGTGTGCAACAGGTTTGGAAAACAAATCAAAATCCTTCATTTGTAGGTGTACGTCACAGACTGAAAACTAAAATAAGCTAAATTATGATCTGAACTGAGTTGAGCTGAAATTATTTGAAATGATTTTAGTAAATTCATGGCTCTTTTGATACAACACTTTGAAGCCTGACTGAGAAATGTTCCTTGCAGTTGTGTGAAAAACTCCCCAGTCTTAAGATGGAGGATAAGAAAGAGAAGAACGTGAGAGTTTCTGAAAACTCGACAGCTTCAGAAACGTAAGTATAAAAAAAAAATGCAGTGCTAGCATTACAGTCTAGAAACTTTTTGACTGAGAAAACAAGCTGTCATTTTCTTACCACTACCTTGTATTCTTAATTACAAATTAATTTCAAACTTCAGAAATCAAAGACTATGGAATCTAATCCTTTTACAAAGATGTGACCCAGACAATTACTGGCTAGTGTGTTTTATATTTAAGTGTGTTATATATTTAATATAAGGAAAAATATTACATTTCACAAAAATCCAAAAGCCCAGAAGGTCTTGGAATGCAAAAAACACACAAAATCCAAAGGGCTCAAAAGATCTCAAAATACAAAAACACTCACAAAAAAATGAAAATAGAGGATGAGCAGATGAATTGAAAAAAAAAAAAAACAAAAAAAAAACAGAGGGCAGACGACAGTACCTTTTGGAGAAAAACTCCCAAACTCCCAAGGAAAAAACAAAGTTCAAGATCACACAGTGTCCAAGAAATGCAAACTTGAGAGAACACAGCAGAGGACTTAGCTAGAATAACATGTAGAGAACATCAAAGATCTAGCAAAGAACAAGACAGGACACAGGGTTTAGATACACACAGACAGTGATCCAGTAAAGGCACATGACACTGGGAATGAAACACAACTGAGGTAGTTAACAAGAGGGTGGGTTAATCAAAACACACACACACACACACACACACGCGCACAAAAAACAACACAAAAAGAACGGCCACCAGAACCCAACAAAGTCCAAAACCATGACAAGTGGGTATCCCAAGGAGCACCATACGCCCTAGGTGACAAATGTAACCTAAGGTATAAGAAATAGGATGTACCAGTGAGAGAGAAGGAGTTGCAAAGGTACTAGAGAGAATGTAAAGCATCCGAGTTGAAGATACCATTCAGAGTATGGTATCTTCAAAGGATGTGTCTCCTGGGGTCAGGTTGTCTTCTGCTGGAGACTCTGTCTGACTGGTGAATGTTGTTAACTCAGTGGCTGAATCTTTACTTGCAAGCAGCTGGTGGGTGTGGTGCTGCCACATAACTTCCTCCCCTGTGTGACTTAGTATGATACAAAACCCACAGCAGTGCTGACTCCTGGCTGTTATTCCAGAACCCAGGGCACACAGCAGTTTCCAGAGATGGTTCCAGGAGCAGCAGACAGTGTTGGAAAGCACCCGGGCAACGTGAAATCCTCAGAGAAGATGCAGGACATTGTTCAATACAGTGAGTTTACACAGCAGATAATTAGACAAAAAAGAAAAAATCTGTATATTTAATGAGTCATTCATTAATGCGTTTTGCTCATGTATTTATTATTACTTTCTTACAATTTTCATGAGGTACTAGTCTGAATATAGGATAAATACTCAGAAAGATTGGAGTTCAGGCAGATAAAACTGTGAAATACTGGACAGAGAGGGGAGAGCAGACTGACTGAAAGGAGACTGTCACTTAACTGGGAGAAACCATTGCCACATTTCTTGTGTTTTTCCTTTTTTTAAAAAAAAAAAAAAGTTTCATTTTGAGATTCTCGTGAATAAAAGACAGGAATTTATGTGGCAGCATGAAAGACAAAGATCAAAACACAGGGCAAATGTGAGGCAACCAGACATTACTGCAAGGGTTTAAAACACAAACACCACCTGGCTCATCTTAAAATAAATACATATACAGTAACTGAAATACACATCATTATAGACACAAATGTGACTTGTTACTAAACAGAGTGGATTTAATCCAGGAGTGTAACCAGATGGAACAATGGAACAAGAAGAGAATCTCAGTGTGCTAGACAAGATTAAAGCAACTCTTAATACACAAATAATACAACACAAATAAACTAACAAAACACACACAGTTAAAACAACACACACACGCCTAATACAATAAATACACAACTAATATGACAGACCCACAACTAATACAACACATACACGACAAATACAACACACAGTCTCTACACCACTCACACAACTAATACAAAACACAACAAATACAACACACATGACTAAAAAATAAAACACTCAAATAACTAATACACCGCAGAGTTATAATGCGACACATAAAACTAATACCTCACACAACTTATCAAAGTGTAGTACTCTTTCACACATTGTCTGAGTGAGAATTTCAGTAATCAGCTAAGATAAATCAATAACAATACAAACATGCAAACATGCTGAATATTTAATCTCTCCCTCTGATTTTTTATTCCCAGTATTACTGATTGATTATTTTTCTGAAGCAAGTAAGTCCACAGGAGCATAATATAACTGAATGTTTATTTTTCAGAAGGAGATAAGCTAAAATACTGCACCATTGTCTGTGGAGAAACTCTAAATGCCCACGAGAAATTCAAAAGACTTCTCCAGGAGAAAATACAGTGTTTGTCTGAAGTCTCTTCACCAGAAGAGTGTGATTTCATTCTGGCTTTCTGTTCAGTTGAGTCTCAGCCTGGAACAGCCATTGAAACAGCACTAGAGAAAATTCCTGGTAAATTTTCACACTCTCCCCACACAGATTGAAGGAGTCAGATTTTACATCCAGATGGTACATCCTTATTGAAAACAACAAGTATGGTTAACATGTCCTTATCAGACTCGGCTGTATGTGACATGTAAAACTACACAGAGAGTAAATGAGAGAGTAAAGGAGAGCTATGTACTCTGATATATTAATATTCTCTGTTATCAGGGTTGTCTTAAGAGCCACTGGTACAGTACTATGTGTTCATATGTGTTCATAAGAATGTGTTCAAATGTGAAAAGGAATGCTTCTACACTAAATGAAACAACATTTAGCCTTGGAAAATTTTCCTTTAACTCTAACATGCGTTTCTTTATTTTTAACAGAAAATAAACCTCTTATTCTAGTGGTGTTCCAACACACTTTTAACCCAGAGGGAATTGTACCAGACAGTAGAAGATGTGTGAACCAGAGAAATGTATTCACTGTTGACTGTCTTTTCCACGAGGACAACAATTTACTGACATGTCAAAAGAACAGTGACGCTCTCCATCACTGTGTGCAACAGGTTTGGAAAACAAATCAAAATTCTTCTTTTGTAGGTGTACGTCACAGACTGAAAACTAAAATAAGCTAAATTATGATCTGAACTGAGTTGAACTGAAATTAAATGTTCCTTGCAGTTGTGTGAAAAATTCCCCAGTCTTAAGATGGAGGATAAGAAAGAGAAGGGTGTGAGAGTTTCTGAGAACTCGACAGCTTCAGAAACGTAAGTTAAAAAAAAAAAAAAAAAAAAAAATGCAGTGCTCGCACTACAGCCTAGAAATATTTTCACATAGAAAACAAGCTGTCAGTATCTTACCCAAATCAAAGACTATGGAATCTAATCCTTTTACGAAGATATTACACAGACAGTTAATGGCTAAATCGATTTGCTTTCCATGCTAATGTCAGTGTGTTGTATGCTTAAGATAAGGAAAGTCATCTGATAACATACAGTCTCAGTAGCATCATTATAAAATGACAAAGAGCAATAGACAGTTTGCCTTTTTGTATCTGCATTTGCAGAATTTTTTGATTGGCTACAGTAAATTGGAAACATATGCAGGAGATACAAATCTGACTTTGTTAACCCTGTCGGTTGCCTCCATTCACAGTTTATCCACACTATTTTCATAGCATTACTTGTTGCAAGTTTTTGCAATTTACTTTTTTAATGCTTTTTTTTTAAATAACTTTTTATTGATTCAATTTTCATCAAAGACAAACATACAGTGACAATGTGTTGGTTATGAAATAAAAAGGAAGCCAGGGAGGGGGCACATACAACTGACATATAGCAATTTATCAATTTTACATTAAACATGTCTTAGATTGACATACAAAAGTAATTAATTCATTAAATCTTTAACAAAAACTAGCAGCCGACCAGCTACTGATTATTTGAGACAATTCCTTACCAAATCTGACTATAACACATTCGAAAATTAAAATATCTGAGAGATAGGAATGCCAGACAGATGACAAGTGAATATGGTTCAAACCAACATTTCAAAATGGTCTCATTGGAGGCAGTCAGTGCTGCCATTTATACCTTTTTCTGCTGTAAACTGAGCCTTATGTGAAAGTCATCTGCTAAGAGAAGTAAACCTGGACATAAAGGGATATCAAGCATTCAAAACTTTAGAAAGTGCTTTTACTACAGAATTTCAGAACCTCATGAAGTGTGGACATTCCCAAAACCTATGAATAGTTTATTAACTGATGCGCCAGACTTTTTGATGAGATGAAAATATTATTCCAAATAGTCTCCCAGTCAAGTCTAGCACCAAGCTCCCTGCACCAGACTGAACCTAAATGAATTGTACAAATAAAAAGACAAACCCTGGGTCGGTGTAAATTCCTGTATATGTTCAAACAAGGGACCATTATCTAGGTGGGTATCCCAGGGAACATTATACGCCCTGAGTGCAGAACATAGTCTAAGGTATAAGAAATAGGATGTACCGGTGACAGAGAAGGAGTTGCAAAGGTCCAGAAAATAGCGTAAACCATCCGAGTTGAAGATATCATTCAGAGTCTGAAAGTCATGTGTCCAGTCTGTCAGAAACAGCTTTTCCATTTATCTTAATGTTAGAATTTAACAATGATAAAGGTCTGTGCCTCCCACAATCCAACAGATCTTTCCCAGTCTTTAACAGTAATGAAATCAGTGCTTCCCTTTGATTTCCATGAAAGTACCCAACACCACGTGAGTACTGAATAGAATTAAGCAACAAAGGTCCTCACGCAACAGGCAACCCAGCTCCTAGTCCAAGCGCTTGTCATCTCCCGCCTGGACTACTGCAACGTTCTACTGGCTGGCTTGCCGGCCTGCGCCATCAGGCCGCTCCAGCTCGTGCAGAACGCCGCTGCACGCCTGGTATTCAACCTCCCTAAGCACTCTCATGTCACTCCGCTGCTTACTGCACTCCACTGGCTTCCGGTAGCAGCCCGCATCCAGTTCAAGACACTGGTGCTGGCCTACCAGGCCACAAGAGGCTCTGCCCCATCATACCTTCAGTCTCTTATAACGCCTTACACCCCAACTAGGACCCTCCGCTCCACGTCCTCCGGACAACTGACGGTCCCCTCACTCCGGGAACCCGGCAGCCGCTCCTCCCGACCACGCCTCTTCTCTGCCATTGCCCCGAGGTGGTGGAACGACCTCCCCCATGCAGTCAAGACTGCGGAGTCTCTTACCATCTTCCGCAGGAAACTGAAAACCCACCTCTTTAGAACACACCTGTCCCCCAATGCCTAACCTCCCTTCCCCCAATGCCTAACCTCCCTTCCCTAGAGAAAAAAAAAAAAAAAAAAAAAAAAAAAAAACACCTTTGTCTTGTATTTCTGTTTGTAAAAGTATTCCAGGGGCGCAATGCGAAAGGGCAATTTGACGCTCAGTCTTATTATGATCTCTGTTGAAGGTATTAGAAATCCGACTGATGCACCAATTGTAAGTCGCTTTGGAAAAAAGCGTCTGCCAAATAACTAAATTGTAAATTGTAAATTGTCCAACCAGGTCCCAGATCTCTAGAAGTAGCTCTGTTGGTAGCTCATCTGTTAGATTTTGGGTGATTATCTAATTTAATACAAGAGGGGCCAGGGACTTAAACTGCAGGTGACTTCTCCATTTACTGTAACCTCAACTCAATCAGTTACACAGGAAAATCAGCGTGATGAGATGCCCACATACGGTAGCCCAACAGGGCTGAGTTTAAGATAAAGGTGACACAATACATAACATCTCCCCCCTTTTAATGACTAAGACTAAATGTGCAGCTGAAGTATAGGCTATAGGTTCAAATGGTCTTGTGCCTGCTGCTCATGAAGGGGCTACCGACAGGTACTGCAATTAATGCAGGATTATGGAACCACTGGCCCTGTAGCACTGTCCTGGAGGACTGCCAGTAGAGTTTTCAGAGTAGGGCATGACCTCTGATGTATCCCCTGGGTTCAGGATGTCTTCCCCTGGAGACTCTGTCTGACTGGTGAATGTTGTTAATTCAGTGGCTGAATCTTTACTTGCAAGCAGCTGGTCCGTGTGGCGCCACATAACTTCCTCCCCTGTGTGCACTTAGTATGATACAAAACCTACAACAACACTGACTCCTGACTGTTATTCCAGAGCCCAGCGCACACAGCAGGATCCAGAGATCTTCAGGAGAACTTCAGGAGCAAAGATCAATGTGACCAAAGCACCAGGGCAACCTGAAGTTCAGAGTCTGGGAGAAGATGCAGGACAATGTTCAATACAGTGAGTTTATGTATGAGATAATTAGGCAAAAAAAAAAAAAAACCAGAAGATTTGATTTTGATGAGTCATTTGGTAATACATTTTCCTTTTTTTATTATTATAACTTTCTTACAGTTTTCATCAGGTTCTGCTCTGAATGTAGGATAAGAAAGACTTATTGGAGTTAATTTGAGCAAGATAAAATTGCGCAATATTGGAGAGAGAGAGAGAGAGAGAGAGAGAGTTGAAGGAGAGTGTCATGTGACTGGGAGACATTTCTTGTCTTAGTCCTTTTTTTTTTTAATGTTTCCTTTTGAGATTTTAAGGAATAAAAGACAGGAATTTATGTCGCAGTGTGGAATACAACACAGAGATCAAAGTGCAGGACAAATGTGAGGAAACCAGAAATGGCTAGAAATTAAGTGATTAAAACACAAACACCACACAGCTCATCTTAAAACAAAATCATGTACAGTGCATGCAATACATATCATTATAGACACAAATATCACTTATGACTGAACAAAGTGGATTTAATCCAGGAATGTAACAGAGTGGAACAAGAGGAGAGTCTCAGAGTGTTAGACCAGATTAAACCCAAAACTCAATACACGACTAATACAACACACACAAACTGATACAATGCTCACAGTTAAAACAACATACACAACTAATACAACACACTAACATACACACACAAACACACACGCACACACACACACACACACATGCACAACTAATACAATAAATATAACAAAGAACAATAATACAACACACTCACACAACCAATACCACACACACAACCGAAATAACGCACACACACTCAACTAATAAAACACACACACAACTTTTCTAAGCGTAGTACTCTATAACATTTTGTCTGAATACTGTGAATCTCAGTAATCAGTGAAGATAAATTAATAACAATATAAAGATGTAAACACACTGAATGTTAAATCTTTCCCTCTGTTTTTCTTTTCTTCAAAATAACTGAATGTTTGTTTTTTCTGAAGGGAGTGAGTCCACAAGAGCATAATATAAATGAATGTTTATTTTTCTGAAAGAGAGAAGATAAAATACTGCACTGTTGTCTGTGGAAATACTCTAAATGCTCATGAGGAATTCAAAAGAAAACTCCAGAGGGAAATACAATGTCTGTCTGAAGTCCAGTCACTGGAAGAGAGTGATTTCATTCTGGCTTTCTGTCCAGTTGTGTCTCGAGCTGGAACAGACATTGAAGCAGCACTGGGGAAAATTCCTGGTAAATTCACACTCTCCCCACAGAGATGAATGGAGAAAGATTTCACATCCAGAAAGTACACCCTTACTGAAAACAAATGACCTGTATGGCTAATATGTCCTCATCAGACTCAGCTGTATGTAACATGTAAAACTACACAGAGAGTAAATGAGAGAGTAAATGAGAGCCTTGTTCTCTACTATATTAATATTCCCTGTTATCAGTGCTATGTGTTCATAAGAATGTCTTCAAATATGAAAAGGAATGCTTCTATACTAAATGAAACAACATTTAGCCTTGGAAAAAATTCCTTTAACACTAAATAAGTCTCTTTATTTTTAACAGGTCGTAAACCTGTTATTCTAGTGGTGCTACACCACACTATTAATCCAGAGGCAGTTGTACCAGACAGTAGAAGATGTGTGGACCGGAGAAAAGTTTTCACTGTTGTTGACTGTCTTTTCCATGAGGACCACGGCTTACTGAGATGTCAAAGGAACAGTGACGCTCTCCATCACTGTGTGCAACAGGTTTGGAAAATAAAATTAAAATTCTTCATTTGTAGGTGTATGTCACAGACTGAAAGCTAAAATTAGCTAAATTGTGATTTGAACCGAGTTGAACTGAAAGTATTTGAACTGATTTCAGTTAATTCATGGTTCTTTTACTGCAACACTTTGAAGCCTGACTGAGAAATGTTCCTTGCAGTTGTGTGAAAAATACCCCAGATTTAAGATGGAGGATAAGAAAGAGAAGAACGTGAGAGTTTCTGAGAACTCCACAGCTACAGAAACGTAAGTAAAGAAGAAAAAAAAATAAATAAATAAAAAAAAAAATGCAGTGCTAACATTACAGTCCAGGAACGTTTTGACTGAGAAAACAAGCTGTCAGTACCTTACCCCTGCCTTGTATTCTGGAATCTAATCATTTTACAAAGCTGTTACACAGACAGTTACTGGCAAAATGGATTTGCTCTCCTTGCTAATGTTAGTGAGTTGTTTGTGTTCCTCCGCTGTGCGTACTTGGTATGATACAAAACCGACAGCGGTACTGACTCTTGGTTGTTATTCCAGAGCCCAGGGCACACTGCAGGATCCAGAGATGACTTCAGGAGCAACAGACAGTGTGGGAATAAAATTTGGTAACTGGATGTACGGAGTCAGAGAGACGACGCAGGGCATCTTTCAACACGGTGAGTTTAAGTAAGAGACAATTAGACAAAAAAGAAAAAATCAGAGGATTTGATGTGTCATTCAGTAATTCATTTTGCTCATGTATTTATTATCACTTTCCTACAGTTTTCATCAGGTACTGATCTGAATATAGGATAAAATAATCCTAAGAAAGATTGGAGTTCATATGAGGGAGATAAAACTATGAAATATTGGAGAAAGAGAGAGAGAGAGAGAGAGAGAGAGAGAGAGAGAGAGAAAGAGAGAGAGAGAGAGACAGAGAGAGAGGGGGGGGGGAAGAGAGAGAGAGAGAGAAAGACTGGAAAGATATTGTCATGTGACTGGGAGAAACCACTATCACATTGTTTTGTGCTTTTCTCGTTTTTTTAAAAAGAAAGTTTCCTTTTGAGATTCTCCTGAATAAAAGACAGGAATTTATGTGGCAGCATGAAAGACAAAGGTCAAAACACAGGACAAATGTGAGGAAACCAGACATTACTGCAAGTGTTGAAAACACAAACACCACCCGGCTCATCTTAAAATAAAGGCATATATATCATACAAATATGTATGATTATAGAGACATATGTCACTTATGACTGAACAGAGTAGATTTAATTCAGGCGGAACAGGCTGGAATAAGAGGAGAATCTCAGACAAGATTAATCCAACTCTCATTACACAACTAATGCAACACACACAAACCGATACAACACTCACAGTTTAAACAACACACACACCTAATACAATAAATAGACCTCTAATACAACAGACTCACAACTAATGCAACATGTTCATGGAAAATACAACAGACAATTTCTACACCACCCACACAACAAATACAATACACAATTAAAGCAACACTCAAAAAACTAATACAAAGAAGAGGAATAATATGACACACATAACTAATACAACACACTCACAGACACACACACACAACAAATAAAACACACACACACAGTTTATCTAAGTGTAGTATTCTTTAACACAATGTCTGAAAACTGTGAATCTCAGTAATCAGTGAAGATGAATTAATAATGATATAAGCATGTAAACATACTGAATATATAATCTCTCCATCTTTTTTCTTCTCTTTTCTTTTCTTTTCTTTTCTTTTCTTTTAAATGACTGAATTTTTAAATTTCTGCAGGAGAGAAGTTAAAATACTGCACCATTGTCTGTGGAAATACTCTAAATGCCCACGAGAAATTCAAGAGACAACTCCAGGAGAAAATACAATGTTTGTCTGAAGTCTCTTCACCAGAAGAGTGTGATTTCATTCTGGCTTTCTGTCCAGTTGTTTCTTCAGCTAGAACAGCCATTGAAGCAGCACCAGGGAAAACCCCTGGTAAATTTTCACACTCTCCCCACACAGATTAAAGGAGTCAGATTTTATATCCAGATGATATATCCTTATTGAAGACAAATAACCAGTATGGTTAACATTTCCTTATGACACTAGGCTGTATGTAACATGTAAAACTACACAGAGAGTAAATGAGAGAGTAAAGGAGAGCCTTGTACTCTGCTATATTAATATTCTCTGTCATCAGGGTTGTCTTAAGAGCCACTGGTATAAGTATGTGGTGAAGATTACAGTGCAGTCTGTTCATAAGAATGTGTTCAAATGTGAAAAGGAATGCTTCTACACGAATCAAACAACATTTAGCCTTGGAAAATTTCCTTTAACTCTAACATGAGTTTCTTTTTTTTAACAGATAATAAACCTGTTATTCTAGTGGTGCTCCACCACACTTTTAATCCAGAGGCTATTGTACCAGACGGTAGCAGATATGTGAACCAGAGAAATGTGTTCAGTGCTGTTGACTGTCTTTTCCATGAGGACCACGGCTTACTGACATGTGAAAGGAACAACGACGCTCTCCATCACTGTGTGCAACAGGTTTGAAAAATAAAATCAAAGTTCTTCATTTGTAGGTGTATGTCACAGACTGAAAGCTAAAATAAGCTAAATTTTGATTTGAACTGAGTTGAACTGAAATTAATTGAAACTTTGAAGCCTGACTGAGAAATGTTCCTTGCAGTTGTGTGAAAAATTCCCCAGTCTTAAGATGGAGGATAAGAAAGAGAAGAATGTGAGAGTTTCTAAGAATTCGGCACCTTTAGAAACGTAAGTAAAAAAAAAATAATGCAGTGCTAGCATTACATTCTAGAATCTTTTTGATCAGGAAAACAAGCTGTCAGTACCTTACCCCTACCTTATATTGTTAATTGCAAATTAATATCAAACTTAACAAGCTTCACAAAGACTATGGAATCTAATCCTTTTTCTACGATATTACACAGATAGTTAATGGCTAAATAGGTTTGCTCTCCCTGCTAATGTTAGTGTGTTGTACGTTTAAGAGAAGGAAGTCTGTCCCATAGCATAAAGGCTCAGTAGCACCATTACAAAATGACAAAGATCAGCGAGACAGTTTGTCTTTTTACATCTGCATCTACAGCATTTTTGATTGGCTACAGTAAAGTGGAAATGTATGCAAGAGATACAACTCTGACTTTGTTAACCCTGCCAGTTCCCTCTGTTCACCGTGTGTCCACACTATCTGCAGAACATTATTTGTTACAATTGTCTGTTTCCTTATTTTTTATTTTAATGCTATTTTTAAATTACTTTTTATTGGTTCAGTTTTGAACAAAAACAAATGAACAGCAATTCTTGCTCAGAATTAAGCAACAAAACTCCAACCAAATCCAAGATTTCTAGAGGTAGCTCTTGGGGTATCCCACCCAGTGAATTGTGTCTTTTCACTGAGGCAGCAGTTCATTTCAACTCCTCCAAAGTGATTGGGGCATCCTATTGCTTGGCTTGTGCTGTTTAGAGAGATAGGAGGTCTGGTCGGTCCATAAATGCATTCATGTCTGTAAGATCATCTGGTGCCTCCGACATGTAAAGTTCTGAATAAAACTATAACTAAAACTAAACTAAAAACATTGTTAAAAAGAGAGGGATGTGTAAAGACAATGCCAGACGAGTCCCTGACAGCATCTACCGAGGCATGACATTCTGACTACTTGAGTCGTAACACAAGAAGTCAGTTTGGTCTGTCTGATTGCTCATAATACAGCTGTCCAGTTCTTAGCTATAAAAACTCTGCCCTTACACTGGTGGCATCCTTATGTTCCACATTTAAGGACTCTAAAGTTTCAGCTCTAACAGTTTCATAGTGATGCTTCTGCATTGTTTCTATTTGTTGGATTGTTTTTTTTCTAATGATCTAATTTTCGCTTTTTGAGCTGTAGCTATTTTAGAGAAATGTAAGAAACAGCTACCTCTAATTGCACTTTTAGTGGATTCCCAAAGAATATGAGGATTTACATTTTAGGATGCATTTAACAAGATGAAACCATTCAAATCTTTTCGGCTATGTTCTAAAAATGTTTCATCCTAAAGAAGGAAAACATTGAAGCGCCATCATTAGAAACGCGCTAAAAAGTGGGATTTAGATACGATGATTTTGAGTGGACAACGATCAGATATAAGCATAGGTAGGATTTCCATAATGAAAACTGGTTTCAGCTAGGCGGCAGAAATAAGAACGTAATCAATTCTAGAAAATGTTTTATGCCATGAAGAAAAAAATGTATAGTCCCTATAGTACATTTGGATTCCTAACATGCCAACTGTCCACAACATTTAAGATACAACTCTGACTCTGTTAACCATTTAAGTCCCTCATGAAAGTTTTGAGGTAGTAAGATAATGTATATTGATTGGAAATAGGCACAGTGGTACCAGATCTATCCAGGGTATCAACTGTTAAACTAACACCTGTGCCTAAAATTATTGGAATATTACCTGAGTTAAACTAAAATTATTTGAACTGATTTCAGTCAATTCATGGTTCTTTTACTACAACACTTTGAAACCTGACTTAGAAATGTTCCTTGCAGTTGTGTGAAAAATACCTGGGGCTTAGGATGGTGGACAAAAAACAGAAGAAAGTGAGAGTTTCTGAGAATTCGACAGCTACAGAAATGTAAGTAAAAAAAAAAAAAGCAGTGCTAGCATTACAGCCTAGAAACTTTTTCACTGGGAAAACAAGCTGTCAGCATCTTACCCCTGCCTTGTATTCTTAATTACAAATTCATTTCAAACGTCACAAATCAAAGACGGTGGAATCTAATCCTATTACAAAGATGTTACCCAGACAGTTACTGGCAAAATTTATTTGCTGTCCATGATAATATTATTAATCCTTCATTATGTTGTCATTGTATCAGTTCTTTATTTATATTGAGTTATTTGCTGCAGGTTAAACCAAAAACATCAGAATGACCAGAGTTCACAGGCTCCTGTTTTAATCAGTCTGTCTGTTTACACTGAGATCCAAGAGTAAGATGAGTCAGTGAAGGTCAAAGTTTTAATCAGTCTATCTGTTAAGACTGAGATTCAAGAGTAAGATAAGTAAGTGAAGGACAAAGACACTAGCTCTGTCTCATCCATCTGTCTGTGTCCTTTACAGAATCCTCCATCATATTATCTCAACACTAACAGTGGATCCAGGGTGTTCTCTGATCGGACACATTGGACATTGTGTTTGAGCTTGACGCTCACCCTACACACAAAATCTAATTTGAGGCGCTCCAGTGTCTTATCTCTGATGGTGTCTGTTTTGAGTAAGGGTCGACCGATATGGACTTTTAGGGCCAATACCGATATCAATATCTAATGGTTGGCCAATAACCGATATTCAGCCGATATTTTCGACTGATATTCATTAGTAATAGTAGTAGTACTATTCATTAGTAGCATTCAGTAGTAAATCTACATAAAGGGAATTATAATGAATTTGTTTGCAAATACCTTCTATGAGAAACAACAGGCAATATACAGATCTAATACCACTTTACTGAGTAAATAATTATTCTCTTACAAACTTAAAAAAAAAAAAAAAAAAAAAAAAAATCTGTGTATATAATGTTTAAAAATCCTAAAGTGAAAAAAAAGCAAAAACACAGCTTAAACTAAGAAAGTAGATTAAGTGTTCAGACATCACATAATACTTCAGTTATCCCAGTTCAGGAGAACCAAGTTGTAATATGAACAGGTTGAGTGTCCCTAACCCAAAAATCCAAAATGTTCCAAAATCCAAAACTTTGTGAGCGCCGACATGACACCACAAGTGGAAAATGAGATTGAGCAAAAGCTCAGTATTAGCTGCTAAAATGTATCCTATTATGAAACATCTGGAACCTGTAACGTCTGAAACTCCTTCGCTGCCGACTTGAAATCAGATGTGTCCAGTGTGTCTTTGCAGCTTGCAGTGCTGTTAATAGGTTGTTTTGCTGTCAACACACACATTTATTGTTTAGGAATAGCCTTTGTTATAGTTACATTTTGGATTACTACCGGAAATTTTGGCCGACAAGTTTTTAATTTATCGTTCTTTTATATAAATTTTACCAGGTAAAAACCGGTTGCCAAGTTACTGGCTAACGGAAACCCTGATCTCAGTGTGTATATACAAAAATTCCAAAATCCAAAATAATCCAAAATGTTAAACACTTCTGGTCCCAGACAACCTGTATAACAGGTTTACAATTCAGTTCCAACCCCAGAAAGAAGGGAAACCCAGGAGTATTTACACAGAGCAGGACAAGACTAGACTAACAGAGAACAGGCGGAACTAATGATTCACTAACTAAGAAGTCAGGAAATGCATGTGTTAATTTCATAAAATAGCCATCAAAGGGGGAAAGAGAGAACCAGGGTGTGACAAAAATAAATCGAGTAAAACTGTGTACATTAATGATAGATCTCAGAGATGCAATAAATATGATTATATTTCTGAAAATATGTTGGATGTTTGGTTTCTCAAACCACAGTGTTTCAGCTGAATAGGAATCAGGTGACAGGATTCAGTTCAAGACTGACAAATCTTTCAATATAATGAACCCAGTATTGTGATTTTCATTTTGACATTGTATATAGTTCTTTTTTCTCCCTGGACATTTAGCATGCACTTTTTCTTCATTTAATCAGCGTCCCGTTTCATTTGATTCAATCAATTAATCATGGAATGATCTGTTTCGTCTGGTTTTGTTCATCAAGTCTGATCCAGCCATGACTTTCTGTAGGTCCTGTGTAAAGTCTTTACTTTGATGTCTTACTTAAGAGTACCTTACTTAGCTTAGTTCCACTCCATGGCTGAACCTGTTCCTGAACCAAGTTCCCATTTCGAAGTCAAGTCAATGCTCATTAGTCTAAAAACCCCAGTCTGTTCCTCTGTTCCAGAACCCGTCTTTGTCAATCTGTTCTCTTCACCTGCTCTTGATCTTGAATACAGACTCTTGGTTTTGTACATGCATCCAGTTTCCAAACTGCCTCCAGGCAAACTGTTAAATTCTTCCCCTTGTGATCTCTGTGTACCCCCCTAAAGACGAATGATGCAGCTGTTCTGAGAACAGCCAGTGGTTGATGAGAGAGAGTTTTAAAACAGCTCCATGTTCTGGTTTTAACTTTAGTAAAAGTGATTTTTTTTTTTTGGGGGGGGGGGGGGGGGGGGGGGGTACAGCACCTGCTATGTATTTATGGTTTGTGGGTGGAACATATATAATAAAGGATGAGTAATGTGCCATATGAAATTTGCCTCGTGTGATAATTGTATTTCATTATAATGATATGTAATAAGAGGGTGATCACATACACAACTATACGCACATACAGTACACACACATACACAGTTATACACATATACAGGACACATACACAGTTATACACATATACAGGACACACACACACAAAGGACACACACATACACATCTATACACATATACAGTACACATTTTTAAGGACTTAAAAGGTATAAATTAAACTTTGTCATGCATAAGGCCATCACAAACTGAGACTAAATCTCCCATCCAAACTCACGTCAATAAACAAACACGAAACGAAACCAAGCGGTTTACAGCCTTTTGTACAGTAGTTTAACAGTGTCAGAGAACAGCCACATCTGATAGATGGTGTATTTGTTTAGAATCAACTTTTATGGCATGATTTTCATTCATTTTTCGTTTTTCAATTTTTCATGTAAATTATTATTTCAAAATATTCATTTTGAGGAAGGTTTATCATACACTAAATCTCCTATATAAGGTAGGGCAGCCAATGGCTCAATGGTCAGAGAATGGTCCGATTCACAGGACCGGCTAGGAAATTATCCACGGCTGAAGTGCCCTTGGGCAAGGCACTTAATTCCCAACTGTATTCAAATGGACACATTCATATTCATCATACAGAAAGTCCCTAAAACAGGTAACAGTGCATCTCTAATGACAACTCAGACTTTTCCTACGGTATCTGACACAGGATGTGTGACCACTTTTCAGACAGTGTCTGAAAATTAAGATGAAAGATAAGTATAACACTTTGAATATAAATGAATGTATTCAGGCAAACAAGACACAGACATAAACAAAAACACACACACAGTTCAGCTTTGGAACACGTCTCGTTCAACCCGACACACAGCTGTCTCTTTCTTTCTTTCTTTCTTTCTTTGTTCTCTCATTGTGACGTCTGATGCATTCTGTATGTGAATGGTCATCACTGGACATAACCTCCAGCAGAAGAGACATGGCTGATTCCCATTGACAGGGAGAGAGGAAACTCATTCATCGACATACTGTTGACATTATGTTTTATTTAATTTGTGTTGGGCTGCTGATGTCTCTGCCCTTTATCTGAGCTCCACCCACTGACACGTCCTTACTGTAAGAATAAAATAAAGAAAGTACATGCTGGACCTTAAGTGTGACCACAGAGTCAAACCAGAGGAAGGGAGAGACATTCTTTAACACTGGGGTCTGTTTTGTGTGGTATCATGATGGTAAATACTGGTCAAGGGCTCCAGGACGGTCACTGACTCCACTGACTTTGAGTATTATAATAACTTTGAGACCTATGGTGTATTATTTGAATAAATGAAAATTGATTTTCAGGGGATTACTAAATCCTCACAGAAGATGATATATGCTGACACAGCCTCTGTGAAATAATCCAGACATTTTTAAAGAAGTCCCAGACCAGGCAGCTATAACAGTCCTGGAGACGTTGAATAGACTCCTCTGACCAGACCGGAAATAAACGTCTTTCCAACTTGTTTCTCTTCAGGGAACCAAATACACAACTTTGTGGTCAGATACATTGAGTGAAGCTTCACGAAGATGTTTCTAAGCTCTCTTTACAGATCCATAACAAAAGTCCAGACATTTCGTGAGTCGTGTGGGACAAGTCACATATTGGTAAAAGTTACAGAAGGACTTTTCTGGTTTGCAGTGATTAAAATCACCCATAACAAAGTTCTCTGCGTCCAGCGCAACCCCTTGAGGCTGTTGCTCTGTTTTATCATAGTCTGACTTGCCATGTCAACATCACCTGGTGAATATACACAAGCGTAACAAATAACTGGGAATTCCCTTGGTATATAAAAGGGTCGTAGGGATACATACAAGAGTTCAGTGTGAGTTATGCGTAGTGTCGCCCTAACAACCACTGTGTTACACCAGTTTTTGTTGACATAGAGGTACAAGTCTCCACCAAGCGATTTACCGGTCACCGTGGTGTCTCTGTCAAGGAGAAAGATACTCCGAAACCATCGATTTCCAGATTGGAAATAGAATCTTGTTTTTTGAGCCTTCCGTTTTTTGAGAATCCGTCAGGAACTTGATATTTGCCCCAAGCTCGTCAGCTATCTTTCGGAGTGATTGGACATTGGAAAGGATAACTGTCGGACCCCGGAAAGGATATTCGACAGTGACCCTGACTTTAGAGCCTCTTCGGTTCCTGACAGAAAGATCCGACCGGATGATCTCCGCAGGGAAAGCGGTGCCCACACTGGAGTTGTGCTGTCGCAGGAGGAACTCGCGGCTATACTAGAGAGGCTCCTGGTACTCGCAAAGTCCGAAAAAAAAAAACGGTATAAAAACATCAAAAGAAGTCCGTCAAACCAAGGTGAGTCATTGTATATAAACATTCTATATATCCAAATACAAACCTGCACATCAGTTACAAAATAACAAATTGAAATTCAAATGACAATTTCTGTTTTTTAAAAAACAGCTTCCTTTCCTTACCTTGACCTTGGACACCACAAGGTAAGGGAACAGCCAGTCAGAATCAATCTTTGACTGAACTCCACCCTCATCCACATTCAGTAATTGCAGACAGAAGGAACTACTGTTCAGCAGTCTATTTAGCTCTTCATAATCTGACTACAGTTCACTTTTTATACAATGCCAAACACAACCGGTGAGTAATGGATAGTGTTATTTCTTTGGGAAATAAATGAAATTAGTTATTTACTATTTTAATAGGTCAGTGGAGTGAATGAAGAACAGAATGCTGGGAGTGTGTTTGTTTGAACTCTGAATGTAAGACAGTTAAAGTGAACTTGATTTTGCAGGAACCATTGCAGGGGAGGAGCTGTCAGAAAATGGCATCTAAAGTTTTAATATCAGTGGAAGATTTAACCTGTCCTGTGTGCTGTGACATCTTCAGGGATCCTGTTCTCTTGTCACATAGTCACAGTGTATGTAGAGTTTGTCTGCAAAAGTCCTGGGCAGCCAAAGGATTTCAGGAGTGTCCTGTTTGTAGGAAAAGATCATGAAAAGATTTGCCTCCTTCTAACCTGACATTAAAGAACCTGTGTGAGACTTTCTTACTGGAGAGAAGTCAGAGATCTTTAGCAGGATGTGAAGAGTTCTGCAGTCTGCACAGTGAGAAACTCAAACTCTTCTGTCTGAATGATAAACAGCCTGTGTGTGTGGTGTGTCAGACTTAAAAAAAAAACAGAAAAATCATGAATTCTGTCCAGTAGATGAGGCTGCTCATGAGAATAGGGTAAGACATATACTGTGGTAATTAGGCATTACATTTTTTTTTTTTTTTTTTTGCGCTTAAAATTGTAAACAAAGAAATAATATTTATGTAGCCGGGTGGACATGGGTAGAGACTGTTTTTGGAGTGATTAGACAGTAGGGAATGAGTACTGTAGAGTAGCTTTTTCTTTTTGTTGAGATAGTACTGTCACTTTAAGAGCAGCTTAAGAGTAAAGCCCGCGAGAGCGCAGTCCGCCTTTGTTGCATCATGCAAAGCAGAGCGGTAAAACCAGAGAGCTAAGGGTTGCTGAGATCCGAAAAAGGTGTTAGCTGTAGGAGATCCCCACCACGCTGAGGGCAACACTGAGCAGCGGGGCAGCGTAAGTGGCAACAGAATATACTCATGAAAAAGATCATCTCATGCTTATTGTGTAACTTTTAGGTCGTGCAAATGCGTATGTTACAGTCATTCAGTGTTTGATGTTCGAAGCTAATCAACGCAAACGGCACTGTATTAGACCGTACTTTTGAAAACAATCTGTTTTATTTTTCTTGAAGTCAGTAAACGTACTGAGGGAGTTCATGTGCAATGCCGCCTGTAATACCAATATTTGCATTGCGTTTATGTAGTTGCTAACAAGGTATAACCATGTCCATATTGTATATTGGCTTTTTCCGTTAGCTTTGTTCATTGGTACGCTTCTGTCTAATTTAGAGGGGAGACAGAGTGACATGCTAATCTCCGAGTGTGAGTGTCTTAGCGAGCAGGCTGCACACTGGAGTGAGAGTGAGTTTCTGAAATTAATACTGGGTTCTGTTACGCCCACAAGGTGGGAGCAACAATAAATGAGGAGGAGAGAATGCGGATCAGGCTTAACAAACAAAATTTATTCAATCAGTACAAAAGAAAACGAATGCGAGCCAACGGGGGTTCCAAAAGAAGTTCAATAAACGAAAACACGTCGGTCCGACTGGCCACCTCCGAAATTAACGTCCACCCTAGCAACCTAAAACAGACAAAAAGAAAGGAGAGGAGGGGCAGGGAGAGGTGGAGGGGCAGAGCTTTTGAACCCAAGTACAACTGCGCGCCGGTGTACCCAATTGGGCTGATTGCCTCCTGCCACACCACCAGCATGCCTATCAGGAAACACAAAAAGTTAACCAGAACCACGGCCTGGGGGAAAAGGGGCAAACCCCAGAGGGCCGTGACACCCTCCCCCTTAAGAGCAGGAAACCAGCAAGTTTCCTGATTTCAGTTCACACATCAAAATTTAAATATTTAAAGATTTGTAAGAGTCTAAATAGAAGAAAACTCCTTCCATACCACCACCACCACACCAGCACCCGGGAAGCATGATGTAGGGACAGGAAAGGGAGAAGTTTACCAACCTGAAGACAAAAACAAAACATACAAACCTTATGGATTAATTTCTCCTAATACGTAGGCGCTCTAGATAACGCATCTGCTACTACGTTCTCTGAGCCCTTGATGTGCCTTATATCCAAGTGATATGGCTGGAGGAAGAGACACCATCTCATGAGCCGTTGATTTGGATTTTGAAGTGAATGGAGAAAGGTAAGAGGGTTATGGTCACTGTATATAACTGCAGGCGAACCACTCCCACCAACATACACTTGCACATACAGTGCAAGTGCCTCTTTTTCAATAGCAGAATAATTCAATTGGTAGCTTGTGAACTTCCGCGAAAACAAACAAACTGGATGCTCTATACCAGAGTCATCCGCTTGCAATAGCACTGCCCCTGCCCCCACTTTGCTGGCATCCACCTGAATGCTAAAAGGCCTTTCCAGCAATGGAGCCATCAAGACGGGTGCAGAGGTTAAAAGGGTTTTAACTCCATTAAACGCACTTTGACAAGCATCAGACCACACGAACAAGCTTTTTGACTTTAATAGATCAGTCAGAGGGGCGACAACCGAAGAAAAGTTCCTGCAAAAGCAACGATAATACCCGATCATACCAAGGAAACGAATCAATTCTTTTTTTAGTAGTAGGGACGGGGTACTCCTCAATTGCTCTTACTTTAGCACGAATGGGGCGCACTTGTCCTTGCCCCACTACCTTGCCAAGGTACGTCACGGTCGCTCCGGCGAACTCGCACTTCGCCAGATTGACCGTAAGTCGTGCCTCTACAAGGCGAGCAAGGAGAAGACGTAGGCGCTCGAGATGCTGTTCCCAAGTTTGACCAACAACCACTACGTCATCCAGATAAACAGTAACTCCGTCCAACCTCGCAACCACACGGCTCATTAATCGTTGGAAAGTTGCGGGCGCGTTCCACAAACCAAAACTCATTACGCGATATGAAAACAAGCCATCGGGAGTAACAAATGCTGAAACTTCGCCCACGCTCCGTTAAAGGGACCTGCCAATAACCCTTGAGTAAGTCTAATTTGGTTACAAATTTTGCCGCCCCTACCTGGTCAACACAATCCTCTATCCTAGGTAGAGGGAAGGAGTCGGGTTTTGTTACCGTGTTAACCTTCCTATAATCGGTACAAAAACGAAAAGTACCATCGGACTTTACGAGGAGACACGGTGACGCCCAGCTGGAGAAAGAAGGTTCGGCCAATTTATTATCTAATAGATACTGGACCTCCTTTTCCAGAACTTCCCTTTTTTCTAACGGAACTCGATAGAAACACTGGCGGATAGGTTTAGCATCGCCAACATCTATGTCATGCTCCAGGACATTAGTTTGGGGCAGCACATCAGAGAACAAAGATGGAAACTCGGACAACAAACCAACCAGCTCTTGACGTTAAGCTGGGTTCAGGTGCTCAAGGACTAAAGGCAAGTTTCTAAAAGTTTCTGAGTTCTTTAAACGACCCTGTAACACACAGTCATCCGGTGCTTTTAACTCATCACCGTCCGATGCTGCCATTACCGAACGGGAAGAGTTAGTCGGTGGGGAGCTGTGCACTAACGCCACTGGTTTAACTGACGGCAAAGACTGCGTCACTGTCACGACTGTAGTATGGCTTTAGAAGATTGACATGACACACTTGTGTTTTCTTTCTTCGTTCAGGGGTCGAAATTGTATAATTGTCATTGGAGCCACAATACAAAATTCTGTAGGGCCCAGCATATTTGGCTTGAAACGGCGAGCCAACTACAGGAAACAAAGCAACTACTTGGTCGCCTACACTAAATGTTCACAACTCTGCACGACGATCGAACAGTTTTTTCATTTTTTTCTGAGACTCCTGCAGTCGCTCTCTGGCCAATTTCCAGGCATAAGAGAGACGACGCCGAAAACCCAGAATATACTCCGATAAATTCCTTGGCGGGTCCGAGTCAGCCCACTGATCATGGAGAACGGCTAACAACCCACGCACTGTGTGCGAAAACAAGATCATTTGGGCTGAAACCGGTGCTCTCTTGAGTAACCTCCCTGGCTGCCAGCATCAGCCAGGGAAGGCCCTCTTCCCAATCGCGACCCAATTCTACACAGTAGGCACGGAGCAACGACTTCAACGAAGAATGAAATGTTCAAGAGCGCCTTGGCTCTGAGCATGGTATGCAGTTGTTAAATTGTGTCTGATTCTTAACTGACGGAGCACTTCGGCAAACATAGTGGAAGTAAAGTTACTCCCCCGATCTGACTGAATTATTTTAGGCAAGCCGAAAATAGAAATGAACTGACACAGTACTTTAACTATCGATTTTGTGTTGATCGAGCGCAAAGGGTAGGCTGCAGGGTAGCAAGTAACCCGACACATCACAGTGAGCAGGTACTTGCTACCAGCCTTCGAACGAGGGAGAGGACCAACGCAATCAATGATTAAGTGTTCGAATGTTTGGCACTCGGACGGAATAGGGCGCAGCGGGGCAGGTTTTAGTGCTAGATTTGGTTTGCCAATGAGCTGGCACGTATTGCATGTTTTAACGAAACTGGAAACATCCTTAACTCGAGGCCAGTAAAAGTACCTGAGAATCCGATCGTACGTTTTCTTTACTCCAGCATGACCAGCAAGATTGTCGTGGGCAGTTTGTAGTACCAACGGTCGAAACTTCACCGGCACCACCACCTGGACAATAGGATCGCCAACAAAACAACTGGCATGAGGTACCCATTTTCTCAGCAACACCCCATCTTTAATGTAATAACCCCTAGCCCTGTTCCGAATATCGTCAGTGACAATAACCTGTTCAAACAAAGACTTAAGCGTCTCATCACCCACGTCGTTCTTTTGACAGCTCACTGCGAGA
The DNA here is from genome assembly GCF_902362185.1 of Chanos chanos. Lineage (NCBI taxonomy): Eukaryota > Metazoa > Chordata > Actinopteri > Gonorynchiformes > Chanidae > Chanos > Chanos chanos. The sequence continues at coordinate 29,845,634 of NC_044503.1, read as the reverse complement.
AACGGACAACGGGTAATCAAGGAGGAAAAGCTTTTCAGACTTCATCGGTTCTACCTGTTTGGGTTCCACCTTTTTACTGGCAGAGCGAGTCACAGCACATGCAGTAAACACCTCGGGGTACTGCCGCACGCACTCATCTGTGCCGCTAACCAGGGAGAGCGCGTCAGCAACCACCAGAGGGGGAGACTTGTCCAGCCAGACACGTCCACCAGCCAAGTTGTTACCTAGAATAAGTGATACATCATCAATCGGCAGAGCAGGCCGCACTCCAAGCTCCACGTCGCCCTGCACAAGATCACACACACAAGGGTTACTTTATGCAGTGGTACGGACAATGTGTTTAATCCTATTCCACAAGTTAACAGAGAATCTCCTGTGTAAGACTCTGAAGAAAACGGCAACACCGACTCCAAAATAAATGACTCGGAGGCTCCGGTGTCTCTCAGAATTTTCACCGGCACCGCATTATTACTGCGATTAAGCGACACAAAGCCTTGAGAAATGAAGGGTTCAAACATCACCTCGCGGTCTGCCACACACGCAGAGGTTACTGAGGACGTTTCAATGAGATTGACCAAATTAACGGACACCGGAGTAGCCAAAGCCACGGGCTTCACGGGAGAACTACGAAGTTTAGCGCCTGCATTCTTTGCTTTGAGAACTGGGCAATCCGATTTCCAATGGCCCTTTCCCAAACAGTAATTGCAGGTTTAGTCATACACGGGTGACTGACCTTTACCTATGCTCCTGTCTTGACTCTGGAGGGTCGAATTATTAGGGCGAAGACGCAAACTACCCCTATTGCCCCTGACTCTAGTCTCACCTAAACGGAACCTGTGCATAAGCTCCCACTCATCAGCCAGCACCGCTGCCTGAGAAGCGGTTTGAACATAACGCTCTACAATGAATGTGGCAACATTTTCAGGAAGCGTATTTTTATATTGCTCTAGTAAAACTCAGTTAATCAGATCGTCTAATGTCTGAACTTTTGTGGACGTACACCAACGATTAAATTGTAAAGTCAGGTCTCTCACAAACTCAGCGTGTGTTTGATTGTGCTTCTTCCGCAGACCGTGAAAGCGTTGGCGGTAAGCTTCAGGTACCAACTCGTAAGCCTTCAGCACCGCCAACTTAATGCGCTCGTTCACTTGGCTATCCGCAACCGACAGTGAGGAATAGGCCTGTTGTGCTTTGCCAATCAACACACATTGAAGAAGCAATGTCTGTTCAAGGTCTGTCCAAGCATGGGCATCAGCCATCCGCTCAAACAAATTGAAAAAGGTATCCACATCTGACTCGCTAAATGGTGGAACTAAACGCAGACTATTGGCGATATTTAATTTGGATGAAGACAGATCGGATCCAAACGGCATATGACTCAAAAGTTTGCCCTCCTTAATTAAATCTAAACGTTGTTGCTCAATTTGAATTCGTTGTCTCTCTAAACTCTGTCGACCAGCCTCGGTTTCTTGTTCCAGACGTCTTTTTTCAATTTCTGTTTGGCGCTGTATTAAGAGTAATTCTCTTTGCTGCTCAAAAGTAAGACTACTCGCAATAAGTGGCGGCTCGAGAATGGATTTAGGTGGCAAAACTTCCTTATCCTCCAACGCAGACCTAATGATACCCTTAATCCCCTCTTTTGATCTCTTCTGTAACGGAGACACACCGATTTCATAATGCGCCGCAACTTCTAAAAGTTGTTCACGCGTCAACACATCCAGCAACTCCTCGGACGGAGCCTGAATGAAACCCTCAACAGGCTGGGACGCCATATCCTAGGCCACGGAAATTTGATCCAAAAATGAAATTATAAATTGAAGCATTTAAGTTAACAACGGTCAATTCAAACAAGTGAATTCGCACAAAGAAGTAAATTCCAATTTGTAATTAACAAAATAAAACTTCCCCGACCCTCACTAACACCAAAAAGCTAACTAACGTTGACCCTGATCTTCAGACAGTTTAGGGACGGGTAATTATGCACTAAATCCCGTAAGCTTGAGAAAACTGCCAATTAACAAGCAGTCCCCCCCAAACTTCGGACGTGCCCCCAAGACAACCGCTACTAAGCCCTTTACCGCCCAAAAAACAACAAACTAAAACAAAAAACAACGCATCCAAGGAAACATTCTTCTCGTACCATGGGGAGAATTTTACTTCCAAAAACGTAGCTGCTGGCAGATCCACTATAAAAGTTCAAGTAAATTAGAAAACTCAGTTATTCTAAACCAGGTAAGTAGCGCAAAACTCAAAAGTTACTCTCGCTACCGAACTCAATTAAGCCAAATGCCAATCAATTCAACTCAATTATTCAATTCTAAATTGCCCCCTTCCGAAATCCGCGCTCACTCCGCCCCCCCTTACAAAAAAAAGTGCAACGCACTTACCAAAATCAGAAGCCCAACTACACAAAGGTATTTCTTCGATGTAGTGGTATCAACAACGTAAGATTGAGTAAGCGGAAAATTCAAAACGCAATAATTGCAAAAACAGACGCCACATCTAATTACAAAATAAGAAGTCTAGCTTTAGACGAGCCCCCAATTCTTACGCCCACAAGGTGAGAGCAACAATAAATGAGGGGGAGAGAATGCGGATCAGGCTTAACAAACAAAATTTATTCAATCAGTACAAAAGAAAACGAATGCGAGCCAACGGGGGTTCCAAAAGAAGTTCAATAAACGAAAACACGTCGGTCCGACCGGCCACCTCCGAAATTAACGTCCACCCTGGCAACCTAAAACAGACAAAAAGAAAGGAGAGGAGGGGCAGGGAGAGGTGGAGGGGCAGAGCTTTTGAACCCAAATACAACTGCGCGCCGGTGTACCCAATTGGGCTGATTGCCTCCTGCCACACCACCAGCATGCCTATCAGGAAACACAAAAAGATAACCAGAACCACGGCCTGGGGGAAAAGGGGCAAACCCCAGAGGGCCGTGACAGTTCATGGAAGAATGTTTGGAAAAGTATATTTTGTTCATGAATGTATGTTTCCCAGTGAACTAATGTACTTTATGGTAGGGTAACTGTACCAGTATAATTGATTGTGTTGTATTTCTATTTTCTTTCTGTATTTAGAAATACGCCACTACTGTTGTCTGTAGACCTCTTAAATTTACCAAGTTAATGCTGTACTCTGTTGGGTGCAGTCGGGGAATAAAAGACCCACCAAAAAATATAAGAATTGTGTGTCCGGTCCCCTCATTCATGGCCTGGCCACATTTATTTTAAAAGATGCTGAAAATTTGGGAAAATAATATCTACATACAGAAAATCTGTATATTGCTTAGTACAATGCTTTAAAATGTGTGGAACAATGCAATCAACAAATTATGTTGTATTCCTATTTAAAACATTGTATTTGGGTTAGGTATGACTTAATACATATCTGTGAGGCGTGCAGTTGTGCAGGACCCAAGCGATGGTGATAACAAAAAAGGAGGACTTTACTTACAAAAGTAGATAAATAAACAGGTGCAAACAGGAAACAAAACTAGATACAAATGGTGCAGCCAAACAATGTCGTCTAAGAAAAACAAACGATAGACAAAGGACAGGTCAAACACAGGGCCTTAAATACAAAAGGAGAACTAAACTGGAGAAACCTAATTGGTGGCAGTTAACAAGGCTACAACAACGTTAATAAATAGAATAAACAGAATCAGGTGAAAGGCAGAGACACACGGAACAGGGGCACAAGACATTTCAAAACAAATGTCCAAAAGCGAGGTGCAGGCTGTGACAATATCATTTTATGCTTTCGAACAAGATCAAATATGGTTTCTCTGTCATTAAAAACAGCACAGCTACACCAACAGTCATAAAATTAACTGCTCATGACTTGGCTCCTGGTTATTTTTAAGTCCTACCATGCATTTATGACTATTGAAATGGTCATGCCTTGATATGCATAATTATTTGATAATATCATATGGTTAGTTTAATTTTTCTTTTGTTCTACACAGTTTGTGCCCGAGTGGTTGCCCAAAACACACCAAAAAACAAAAGAAAAATGGCTCCACCGCAAATAGCACGTAAGTGCACAAAAAAAATGGTCCCAACCAAAGTGAAGAAAAGTGAAAAAAGTGTCCAAAATGGCAAATATGTACAGTGGGGAGAAAAAAAAAAAAAAAAAAAATATATATATATATATATACAAGGAAAAAAAACAACAACAAAACAAACAAAAATATATAGATAGATTAACAAGTAAATAAATAAACGAATCGCTACTTTCAATTTTCAACTTCAGTTCAACACACCACAGCTACACTCTGTTACTCTCCTGACTCCCTCAACATACAATGATTGAAACCCTCTTTTCACTCATAAGCTGCTCCCCCAGAACATACCACATTCGTTCTGTAAATTTAAACATAATATTGCTCAACATAATCATTTCAGTGTACAGACAGAATCACCACTACTTTTATACACATATTTATACAATCCCAATTTCACCTATCCCCATAAATTCAATAAATCATCACATTTTCACATCCAACTCCTTCGCTAGTTTTGTGGTACATCCCCATACCACACTGCGCATGCGCATGCGCATGTATGAATGATGTACATGTAACACAAACACGAACAAACACTGTACAACTAGGGAAACAAACATGAACAAACACTGTACAACTAAGGAAAGTGGTTAGTTTGGGGGAAAAGACGCCACTCGCGGCCTGAGTTAGAGCCCTCTGTCACAATAACCTTCTGAGGTGATCTAGTCTCCCTGAATTGATGGTTATCAACTTTTGACCAAATGGTACGGGGTTTGCTGCGCTAAAACATCGAGCCTAACGTCTGTTAGGTGTTAAAGCGAGTGGTTTCTGCTTCGATGTGTATTGATCCTGAACGCAGAGAGGTTTAGGCCATAAAAAAGGGTGAAAGGAACAAAGGACGAGGAAGAGAGGGTCAGAGGGAGAGAAAGAGAAACAGGGGGAACATGGGCAGAGTCTGTACAATGTTAAATCTCAGCATCACTGAAACATTTGTTAGCCCACGCACTGTAATGTAAAAAAGTCTCTTCTCCAGTTGCCGCCCAACACTGTGCATAATGGAATGTGTGATACAAACCTGCCAACTATACACAAGTTTCCTGTGGGCCTAAAAAACAGGAAACATTTCCATGGACAAGTTTTCCGGCCATTTTTTATCATATAGTTCCTGTGAATCCCTCTGGAGGTACAACCAGTGACTGCCTATTTGTATTTCTAGTTGAAACTTCGGGGAGGGTGGGGTTTGGGTCATACTCATTCGTTTCTCTAGAACTGGAGTGCAGTCTGTTTAGCTCTTCGTAAATCTGACTGCAGTTCACTTTTTACACAACACAATAGACGAATAACAAATGATATTGTTTGGTTGAACATAAGTGAAATCAGTTATTTAAGGTTTTAATAGATCTGTAGCGGGAATGAAGAATAGAATGCCAAGAGTTTGTCTGTTTTAACAATGACTGTTAGAAAGTGAAAGTGAGCCTCCTTTTAACCTGGCTCTAAAGAACCTGTGTGAGCCTTTCTTACAGGAGAGAAGTCAGAGATCTTCATCAGGGTCTGAGGAGTTCTGCAGTCTGCACAATGAGAAACTCAAACCCTGGAGGATAAACAGCCTGTAAACAAAGGAGTAAACAGGCAAACAAACAAAACAATAAAGTCAAGCGAGCAAAACAGTAAACAGGCAAAACAGTAAACTGAAGCAAAGCAAAACAGGAAATGGTAAACAAAAGTAAAGGAAAGAACACAGACTAAAGGCAAAACAATAAACTATAGACAAAACAGCAGTGACTAAGACCCTAAAAGACAGTAGAAAACTGGTTGAGAACCATCAAATGATCCTGATAAAACACTAAAATAATGATAAATAGAATCAAACTATTACCTGGGTACCCGCAGGGTAGCAGATGCTACTCCAAAGTAAGCAGGTTTGCTTAAACTAAGTCGGTCGCAACAAGACTAATGGTGAGCAACATTTTAAATTGGTTGGGACAACATGAATTGACAACATGGTGAACTATGACAGTATTAGGCAGCCATGGTCAAAAGGTTAGAGAACCGGGCTCATGATTGGAGGGTTGCCGGTTTGATTCCCAGGCCCAACATCCATGGCTGCGTGCTCTTGTGTGTCTGTTGTATATGTTCACTACTGGTGTG